>NW_018250352.1:20305-58473 GCF_001263595.1 Phalaenopsis equestris | reverse complement strand
AAATGAAAAAGAAAAAAATATATAAGTGAGGAGAAGCTTAAGGAGATGCCTAATCAAAAATTAGCTTCACTTGGACCCACCAAAATATGCAATTTTATGGATGCCACATTCTTTGAGAACCAATCTTATTTTTCCAACTCTAAACTAGTAGTGTTCCCATGAAGTTCCTATCAATCAATTGAAAATTCTAAGTGACTTGATATTACAACATATAGTCATTCTTGAAATGAATAGAAAACTAGAACTCTTAAACTTGATGACTAGATAGTCTTATACCTACAGAGTTAATTTAATTACTTGAAAATTTTTCTGAAAATCTTACTTTGGTTTTTACTTAAATCAAACTTATAGTATTTCTGAATTAAAACTTTACCACAGTAGTTCATAACTCTTATGTAGTACCAAAATTACTTGAGGACAAGTAATAGTTAAGTTTGGGGAATTTTGACCAAAGAAACAAATGTTGAGAATTTTATACATATTTTACACTGATTTTGATGATATTGCACTTTAAAGAAAGATAATATTGATGTTTTGTTGCAGGTATGTTGAATTATGGTCAATGGAGCAAAAAGATGCAAAAAGAAGCAAATTTGGAGGAAAAATGACCAAAATATGAAGATTTGATCTTGGGCGCCATCGGCGCCATCGATGCCACATACGACAGGTTTTTCCTGAGATTCCATAATTAAATATTCTAGAAGGCCGCCGACGGCGCCCGCCGGCACCATGGAGGCCGCCGATGGCGAGAACGACGGTTCTCTCAATAGATGCATTGAATGCGGAGGATTTTTGAAGGGACGCTTAGGCAACTCTTGAAAGCTCTTCTATAACTTTAAGAGAAACATTTTGGAGGCCAAAAAAGGGATTCTAGAGAGTCCAGAGTGTCCAGAGAGTGTCAAGAGGTCTTCGGTTGTCAAGGGGAGTGTAATTTTGGGCTAGGTATTGTGAGGAATTTTTCGAGAGATTGTAAGAGTGGAAGGAAAGTGAGAGATTTATTCCTCCTTGCCACTTCAAAGGAGAATTATGTGTGTTGTAAAGAAAGGAAGAGATTCAAAGAAACTTCAAGGAGTTACTTGGGAAGAAATTTGAGATAAGTTGTATTTACTTATTGTAGTCTGTATGACTTTTCTTTTAGATATGAAATCCAAGTTTTGTCGTATTTTCTCCATCAGTTCTGAGTAGTTTTCTCTGTCTTTCTCCTTGCCTTGAGATTTTGTGAAATGGTGATTTGAATTGATTGTTCCCTGAGAATGTTAAAGAAGTTGTGATGATCTTTTCACTTTAATCTTAATTTACTTTGAATCTGACCAATTGATTTGTTAAAATATGTTGAGTTTTATAATTAAAGTGAGGATTACATCCCAGATTTAGGGAGGTCAAAGTCATTAAAAATTGGGTGCAAATAACTAGGAAAATAAAAATTATCGGGCATAGAAGTGGAGATTTTAGACGGGCATAAAAATTATCGGGCATAGAAGTGGAGATTTTAGAGTGACAGACTAAAATCCTCAATTCGGTCCTATCGTTTGGGTGCTGAAGTGTAGATGTTAGCCCTCAGGCTAGGGGAACATGGGAGCTCCCACGTGAGAGCTAATATCCTCCCAACCTAGTCGCAGATTCAGGAACCAAGCATAGGATTAGTCAATGTTCTTTATGCCTGGTCCAAAGGGTAAAGGATAGGTATGCTCTTATTTGGCCCAATATAATTTGAACCGATTCAATTTGTCCATTTACTTAAATTTCTTGACAATGAAAAGGATGGTTTCTTATATATTAAACTTCACATTAGAAACTTTATTAGTAGAATTAGTTGAGTTGAGTGTTTATTAAAATTGCATTTTTATTTTAATTTCCTATTAGTGAAAAATATGCAATTTGAACTATGTTGTTGTGATTAGGTATTGATTTTCTAAATCTTAGGTTCGTAGCTTCTAATATTACTCTTTGTGGGATCGATATACAGGACTCCATTAGAGCCCTGTATTACTTGAGCGATACGTATACTTGCATTTATAAGTGTGACTTTGCAATTGTTGAATATTTTATACACATCTTTATCAAATCTATAACTGTTGTCAAGTTTTTTGGCGACGTTGCTGGGGATTTAAATCTTCTAGAAGCAGTATTAAATTCTTGTATTTTTTAGCATATATAAAGTCGTTGTCTCATTTTCATAAAATTTTGCACTTCAGGTGCCAATCTGGTGCATTAAGCGCCAACTCTCTATCAACAGGTGCATCAAGCACCAACGCCTTAATTTTGCATATTTTATTTTCTATGAAAATCAACTGCGTATCACTTTACGTTAACCTCTAATTAACTCAAATAAGCATTTAAAATCATAATTAAACAATTTTTAACACCAAAATTTAACAAACAATACAAAACTGACTTTTATATATAAAATCCATTCTATCACAGACTAACAATTTTCAAGCTAAGAAACACTAATTCATTGTCCAAAGCAAACCAAACATCTTAACACTGAAAATTAAACATCGAAATACCAAATATAAACATAAATAGAGTTCAACAATTGAAGTAAATTCAATCCAACACAACATAATAACATAAGCAAACAGTACTAAACAAAATGTTCCTTGCAAAAAGTAAGTTCAAACATCTTCATTGCTCTCATCCTCCTCAATATCTCCCATGAATTGATAGTGCACGTACAGGCTGTAGAAAGGTTGACAAGGAAATTCATCAGTTGAATCATGTTCAATCCAATCATGTTTCTTGAACATACGTACCAAACCATCTTCAATACGACCAGTATGTTGAAAATATCCCTTCAGCCTCTAGTCCAGATGATCCAACTTTTGAAAAACATTCCCAATTTCATGCATAAGGTTTTGTACCTCTTTTTCTATCTTCTTGATCTTTTTCAAAAGTATGTTGAAACTGAACTAAGGCTGAATAGGTGATGAATTATGGGATGCTTGATCCATCAATACATTCATATCCTTCTCATCTCTCTTTCCAATATAATTGCAATAAACTTCTGGAACCATTGACTTCCAAGGAATAAGCTCTTTCTCCCAACTTTTATAAGGTACTTGCAATTCACTGCATAGTAGGAAAATTATGGATGGATGTCCCAGTCCAGTTGAAAATCAATTGACAATCAAACTCAAAACCAATTTCACAATTATTGCACCAATATCAGTAGAATTTTCAGTTTGAGTACAGTAATTCAGAATAACACTCTCCTTAGTTACTTTATAGCGGGGAGAAATTTCGATGCAATAAAGAAGTGTCACGCCTTAGATGCAGGATTTAATAATGATAAGGAAAAACTTATATCTCTATCATCTCTGGCCTCCTAATTTTCTTCTTCATCCATAAGGTAACAATATAGCTCGTTCATATTATCTCTTGTAGAGGTAAAATTTGCATAGTGGCAAATAAGAACATTTTCAATGTACAAATATCGTTTATTCTTGAAGGAGTGAATTGCACAAAACTTCCTCACACATAGACAATTCCTTGACTGATTCTATGTAGATTTGCATAAAAATCTTTCACCATAAGGACAACTATGGTGGCAGTGGTGTAGCAAAGCATTTCCCAGCATCTCTGCGCAATAATCTCTTCCACTCAAGTATTCGGTGTGTTGAATCTTCGAATCACAAATTCCCTTTCTTTGATTAGTCTCTTCTTCATAAGAACTAGAACATGTAACTTCAGCGCATTGAAACTGATGAATTTTCTCTAGTTGATAATTCTAAATCTCACGGAATTTTAAAATAGACGTTGGAATTAATTTTTGGGAGTTATAAGGAGAAGAACCCGCCAAAAATTACTTTCTGAAACATTATAAGTCATTTTTGTCGCCACGGCGCTTCAAGCACCGATTTTGGCGCTTAAGGCCCCAATTTGGCGCTTCAGGTGCCATTTTGATTTCAATCCAATAAATGCTCAATTCCTCCATAAAATTAGGTAAATGAAGTTGTTTCTAAATATTTTCTTAATGTCAATTTTTTCAATTACACGGAATTTATAAATATATGTTAAAAATTCCAAACAAAACATATAAGCAAAATAAACAATAATAAATATGGGTTTCCTCCCACAAAACGCTTAGTTTAATGTCGTCAGCCCGACATTCCCAATTTTTATTCTGGGTGAACCAACATTAAAATATTGTTAAAAACTGGTCTTTGAACATTAAAATATGGTTTCAATCTATACTCATTCACTTTAAATATCCTTCCAGCATTGGGATCTTCAATATTAACAGCTCCATAGGGATAGACTTTTACAATTCTGAATGACCCTTTCAACCTAGACTTCAATTTTTTAGGAAATAATTTCAATCTTTTATTGTATAACTTCCTGTCGAGACTAAAATTATTATTTTATTATCTTCAGATCATGTCATTCTTTCAATCGATCCTTATAAATTCTAGCATTATCGTAAGATTCATTCCTAATTTCTTCAAGCTCATTCAATTGTAATAAACTTTTCTCACCAGCATCTTTCAGATTGAAATTAAATTCCTTAATAGCCCAATATACTTTATGCACCAATTCTACTGGTAAGTGAAAAGTTTTCTTAAAAATTAATCTGTACGGGGACATTTTTATAGGTGTCTTAGAAGCTATCATGTATGCCCATAATATAGTATATAATCTAATAAACCAATCAATTTTATTAGGATTCACAGTTTTTTCCAAAATCATTTTAATTTCATGATTAGATACTTCTTTTAAACCACTAGTATGGGGATGATAAATAATTGCAATTTTATGCATTATATTATATTTTTTCACCAATTTTACAATTGTTGCATTCTTAAAATGAGATTCTCCATCGGTAATGATTACTCTCGACATTCCTTATTATGCAAAAATGTTTTTAATTAAAAATTTTGAAACACTTCGAGCATCACATCGAGGTAAAGCGATTGCTTCAATCCATTTTGAAGCATAATCCACTGCAATCAACATATACAAATTTACAAATTAAGGTATAAATGGTCCCATTATAAATGGTCCCATAAAATGGTCCCATAAAATCCAATCGTCATGCATAAAAAATTTCAATTTCCAAATTAAAATTTGGAAATATTTAATTTCTTTTTCAAATATTACCTACTTTGTGCTATCGATCACATGTTTTTTATATATATGAACATCCTTAAATAGATTAGGCCAAAAAAATCATGATTACAAAATTTTATGAACGAATCTATCATTCTTAAAATGACCTCCAAATTCATAATCATGACATTTTCGGAAGTAACACATCTTCTCATCACTAAATATTTGCATTATTTATACAAATATGGCTCATCTCAAAAATAAGATTTTGCATCGTGAATGAATTTCTTTTCGTGTTATTTTGTCATTCCATATGGTAAAATACCACTGACGATATAATTTACAATATCAACATACCAAGGTATTTTCCATCCTTTTACAGTATAAAGGTGTTTATCAGGAAAGGTTTTATAAATTTCTTTTTCCAAATCATGTGTTTCTTCCTGTTCTAGTGTAGATAGATGATAAAAAGTTTGATTATCAGTCCCTTTCCTGTCGACTACATCAAAATCATTGCACGAATGTTTTGGAACATTTTGTAACTTATCTTACAATTCTTCCCAAGAAAACTTCTCTTATAGAAGTGTAATGAAGAAGAAATCTCTCACCTTCCGTCTCTTCTTACAACCCGAGAAGAAAATCTCCAAGTCCTTGACTTTCTCTTCCTATCTCTTCCTCTTGCCTTTCATGCTACCCCCATTTCACGTCACACCAAACTCCTTGTAGTCTTCTTATTTTATTAGGGGCTACCTCCTTTCAAAAGGAATTCAAAATTCCCCAAAAAATTCCTTATAAAGTTCAACTCTTTTGAATTCAAAAGATGTGTCATTTGATCCAAGAAACATATCACTTCATAAAAGAACCTTCTAAAGTGCCTGGATACATTGAATTGGTCCATAAGGTTTTTAGAAAAAGTGTATCTTTGAAAATTCATGTAAAAATTCATCTCAAACTGCCTTAATTTGCAAAAAACCATCTTTGGCGCATCTGTCGCCAAATCTCGTGCATCATGCACCAAGGCTCTGTCAAACGGCGCATCATGCGCTAGATTCCTATAATTTACTGTTTTGGCTCCAAATTTTGTCCTTTTTGCTACTTTGGCTCAAAATGCCTAAAATCATATACGTGCTACGAAAGCACAAAAATACCCTTCTTTAAAGTGCAATATCACTAAAAATAGGTATAAAATATGTACTAAAAATAATATATTATTTTGGTGTATCAAAATCCCCCAGACATAAGTGTTACTTGTCATCAAGTGACACTTTTATTACATAAAAGCATATGACTTAAGATAGAGATCAACTCATAACTTCTATGCTTTAGTTTAATAAATAGTATAGCAAAATTTAAGAAAAACCTTTAATAAATTAGATTCAAACTCTAAGTCTAAGAGTACTTAGTAATCAATTTTAAGATTTTTGAATTTATGTTCATTTCAAGAAGAATTGCAATTTATCATATTAAGCATATTTAGAACATTCATATGAAAAATAACTTCATGAAAAATTTACTAGTAATACTAGTAATACTCTAATAAAAGTTTAGAAAATGTAATAAAGCTCATTCCTTAAGTTGATTCAAGTGAAGCCAATTTTTGATTAGGCATCTCCTCAAGCTTCTCGTCACTTATTTTTCTTTTCTTTTTTATCTCTTCTTTTTTTCTTTTAGGATATTTTTAATCCTCTCTTTGAATTTCTTTTTTTTATGTGAGGAATACTATATCTCGATAGCCTTTAAGAGTTTTGAATTTCACTATCCTCTTCTTAAAGTCAAAACTCTTTACCTTTCTTCACTTAATATATTTATATCAATTTAGGATTTTTCATAAAGTCTCATTCTTTTCTTCTTACATGAAACTCTAAAATTTTTAACACTTCCAAAATACAATTTCCTTTACTTTTATTAGAAAAACATAGACTTATCCTACCATCCCAAATATCTTTAACTTTAGAATTGACATTCATTGTTAAAAATATTTTACCTAAATTTACCATAATATTTATAAACATAAGTATAGTCTTTTAAAGTTTATTCTCAATATCCCACGTCATGTTAAATTAATTTTAAAAGTTATAATTAACTGAGAACAAATAAAATTTAGTTTACTTCTTTTCAAAAGAAATTTTTCTTCCACCTAAGCTTATGTTTTTAAATAATTTTTGAAAATATTTTAGTACAAAGTTTAATAAGTGAAAAAAATGATGAATGCATGAAAAAAAAACTGACCTATAGAGGATTTCTGATTATGAAATTGGGCTTTGTTATACTACAAGTGCTAACTTTAAAAAACAACGTACATACATGCATTAAAGCATTAAATGAGACATAATATATTTTGAAGAATTTACTTAGAATTAAGAATAGAAATACAAAAAATGAAAAATAAAAACTGAGAAGTACTAAATATAAAGGAAAAGTAAAAATTTACAGTTACTACCACAACACAAAATAGAAGTCTTTACTACGACAATCTTAAATGAAAGCACAACACATCTCAATCACAAATAATAAATGAACTTCAAAACATACTGAACTAAACTCATAAAAATATCATTCTTCATCACCTTGCTCCTCCTCCTCCGCATCATCTTCTTATTCTTCTTTTTCATCTTCATCTTCTTCATCTTGAATAGGAGCATCTTGAATAGGAGCATAGGGAGTGAAACTAGGGCAAGGAGGAAATTCCACATTGGACTCTCCTCTCAAAATCTATATCATGTTGAACTCTCCTCTGTTGATATTCATCATTATAATCATTAATTGCTCCAATTTCTCCAATCTGACACTAAATATTAATTATGTTCATTTGTTGAATCATTTGTTGGTCCATAATGTTTTCCAGTCATGCAGAGTGAGAAGTTGATGCTTTTGCAGCTCATGTAGAGGGACTATCCCTTCTACCACCTCAAGATTCAACAAATTATTCAACTCTTTGAATCATATGCTTCCCAAATGGATTTTTTGGTTGTAATCTTTCTTCATTTCTATGGGGCTCTACTCCTGATTGCTCACATAAAGTGAAAATTAGGGTAGGATATCCCAAACCACTAGGTGTAGAACTACCAGCTAAACTTTGAGCATGATGAACTATGAGTGCACCAACATTTATTGCTTTCATGTTCTGAATGCAATAGTTCAACATTGCTCTGTCCTTCGTAACATCAATAAGATGATTCCTTGGTAATAACTTAGCAGAAATGAAGTACTGACATATTTTTGACTGACTAACCAACAGGAAAGCGGAGAAGTTAACTATTTTGTTGTTCTTAATCTTTCATTCTTCTTTTTCATTAGTCAAAAAAACAATCACTTCAACCAGTGATGCATCAGCCATCACGAATGCAGCGTACTTATCAAGATATACATTCCTTAGCCCATAAAAGCATTGATCTATTTAGTAGTGAATTCAACTTGCTTACCTCTAACGAGGTTGTGATCACCCTCAGTGAACCTCAGGTTAGCATAGAACTCTCAAATCATGGCGACAATTGTTGTTGCATTGAAGTAGCAGAATCTTTCTCAGTTTCTGGAAAGGATCAACCCTTTGATCTTCCCATCCGAGTTTGCAATTTGAGTATTATAACTTTGTTGGGCCTTGAAGTTAACGAATCTTTGTGCATAAAAATCCTCATATGGTCTTCCTCTTTTCACTCTAGGAGTTGTTTGAAATTCTATGAAAATCCAAATAAATCACTAAATAAAAAATTTATCTCCTCAAATAAGGTTATATGGTAAGAAACTTTTCGTCATGATATTTTTTCAAGCTTTTTCATCAAAAAAATCCCAAATTTTGGATCTTCCACAATGTAGGAAAAATCCATGGTGAAAATAAAAAATTTCTAAGTTAAAGTGAAGATCTTACTAAGATAAGATGAAATCTATGATTTTTGGCCTCAAAAATCTTCTCTACGACTCTCAATGTAAAGCCTTAGGTCAAGGTTTAGAGGTAGGAGATGAACAAATCAGTAAAAATGGAGTCTTTACGTGTGATTTTGTGGTTTTTTAGGTAATCAAGCGTGTTTGGGTTTTTGGCGCATCATGCGCCAACTCTCTGTAAAACGGCGCATCATGCACCAACGCCTTAATCTTCCTAGGTTTCAGTTTTTGTGAAAATTTGCTCTGTACTACTTTACGTCTACCTCTAACTAACTCAAATGAACCCTTATAGGTATGATTAAACATTACTCTATCATCCATCTTTCACAAACAACACAAACTCACTTTTACATATGAAATCCGCATTATTACAAACTAACATTTATTAAGCCAACAAACATCTAATTCAGTGTTTAAGGCAAACCAAAATATTCTAACACTGAAATCTAAACATCAAAATTTCAAACACAAACATGGATATAGTTCAACATTAAAATTAAATGCAATTCAACAAAAGAAACTACTAAAATAAACAATACTAAACAAAATATTCTGTGCTTAAACTAAGTCACTCTTGTCCTCTTAGATAACTCCTATAGATTGGTAGTGCACATATAGGTTATACAAGGATTGGTAAGGAAACTCATCAGTCGAATCCTTCCCAATCCAACCATGTTTCTTGAACATAAATACCAAACCATCTTCAATACGACCAGTATACTCAAAATGCTCTTTAAATATCTAATTCAGATGATCTAACATTTTGAAAATATTCCCAATTACAAGCATAAGATTTTGCACCTCTTTCTCTATCTTCTTGATCCTCTTCAAAAGTGCATTATAACTGAAGTACGACTGAGCAGGTGATGAATTTTGGGATTCTTGATTCATCAATACATTCATATCATTTTCATCTCTCATTCCAGTACAAATGCAATAGACTTTTGGATCCATTGGTTTTCAAGGAATAAGCACTTTTTCCCAACTCTCGTAAGGTACTTGGAATTGACTGCATAGTTTGAAAATAGTAGATGAATGTCCAAGCCCAGTTGCAGATCCATTCACATTCAAACCCAAAACTGATTTCACAATAATGGCTCAAATACCAATAGGTTTTCCAGTTTGAATACAATAATTTAGAATAACACTCTCCTTAGTCACCTTACTAATCTTCAAGGTAGATAGTAATTTTGATGTAATAAAGAAGTGTTATGCTTTAGAAGTATGATTTAATAATGATGACGAAAACCTTACATTCCAATTTGCATCTTTGTTTGCAAGGTACCGATAGAGTTCATTCATATTATCTCTCATAGGGGTAAAATTTGCATAATGGCAGATAAACACATTTTCAATCATAAACAACTCATTTGTTCTTGAAGGAGAGAACTGCACAAACCTGCCTCTCACATAGATAATTCCTTGGTTGATTTCATGTAGATTTGCATAAAAATCTTCCATTACAGAGATGATTATGGTGATAATAGTTTAACAAAGCATTTCCCAATGCCTTTGCGCAATCATTTCTTCAACTGGAGTATTCATTGTACTGAATCCTCAATTCACAAACCCCTTTCTTTGATTAACCTCTTCTTCACTAGAACACAATCTTGCAATTTTTTGTGCATCAAAACTCACAAACTTTCTTCAGTTGAAAATTCAAAATCTTACAGTATTTTAAGAGTGGGACGCCATTGGATTTTAAATATAGTGGCTCTTCCCTCATTTTCCATCTTAAGTTAGACTTAAGAATCAATTTTTAGGATGTATAAGGACAAGAAACAGCAAAAAATTGCCAAAAATTGCCTTTTGAAATATTTTAAGACAATTTCATTACCGCAGTGCATCATGCGTCAGGTCTCTAGAATTTGGCACATCATGCGCCAGTTCCAAAAACTACACTATTTCAATCTCGATCCAATAAATTCTCATTTTTTCCATAAAATTTGATAAATAAAAATGTTTCTAAATAGTTATACAAATATATAAATTCAAAAAATATAAATATACATAACTATTTCAAACAAAATCCTAAAAGCAAAATAAACAACGATAAATATGGGTTTCCTCCCACAAAGTGCTTGGTCTAATAACATCAGCCTGACATTCCCTGCCTTTATTCTGGGTAACCCAACATTATTGTGTCTTTAAAAACTGGTCTTTGACCATCAAAATATGGTTTCAATCAGTGCCCATTCACTTTAAATATCCTTCCAGTCTTGGGATCTTCAATATGAACTGCTCCGTAGGGATAGACTTTTATAACTCTAAATGATCATTTCCACCTAGACTTCAGTTTCCCAGGAAATAATTTGTATCTTGTATTATATAGTAAAACTTCCTATCCAGGTTAAAATTTTCTTTTTATTATCTTTCAATCATGTCATTCTTTCATCTTTTCTTTATAAATCCTCGCATTATCGTAAGATTCTTTCCTAATTTCTACATGCTCATTCAATTGCAATAATTTTTTCTCTCCAGCTTCTTGTAAATAAAAATTGAATTCTTTGAGAGCCCAATAAGCTTTATGCTCCAATTCTAGTAGCATGTGACAACTCTTTCAAAAAATTAGTCTATAAGGGGACATTCCTATAGGTGTTTTATAAGCTATCCTATATGCCCATAATGTCGTATCTAATCTAGCAGACCAATCTATTTTACTAGGATTAGCACAATTTTAAAAAATTCTCTTAATTTCATGATTAGATACTGCTGCTAAACCACTAGTCTGGAATTGATAAGCAGTTGCAATTTCATGCATTATATTATATTATATTTTTATACCAACTTTGCAATTGTTGCATTTCTAAAATGAGATCCTACATCGATAATGATTACTCTCTCCATTCCATATCTTGTAAGAATATTTTTAATTAAAAATTTTGAAACACTTCGAGAATCACATTGAGGTAAAGCAATTGCTTCAATCTGTTTTAAAACATAATCCACTGCAATCAATATATAAATATTTCAAAATGAATGTATAAATGGTCCCATAAAATCCAATCCCCATGCATAAAAAATTTCAATTTCCAAATTAAAATTTAGGGGCATTTCATTTCTTCTTGAAATATTACCGACTCTCTAACACCGATCACATGTTTTTAAGTATATATTAACATCTCTAAATAGAGTAGGCCAATAAAATCCATATTACAAAATTTTATGAATAGTTCTTTCATTCCCAAAATGTCCTCTAAATTTAGAATCATGACAGTTCTGAATAATATCATGAATTTCTTTGTATGGCACATAAGGGTAATCCCAAAAACAAGACTTTACATAATAAATGAAATTCTTTTCTTGTTATTTTGTTAACTCATATGGTAAATTACCAACAACAATATAATTACAATATCAACATACCAAGGTATTTGCCATCCTTTTACAATATAATGTTGTTCATAAGGAAAAGTTTCATTAATTTCTTTTTCCAAATCGAGTATTTATTCCTGTTCTAGCCTAGATAGATGATCAACAATTTGACTATCAATCCTTTCCTATTGACTACCAAAAAGTCAAACTCTTGCATCAGAAGTATTTATTTAATTAATCTCGCTTTCGTATCCTTCTTTTGCATCAAATATTTAATAGTCAACAAATATTTAATAGTCAAATTTAATAGTCAAATGGTTAGTATGCACAATACATTTAGCTTCAATTAGATATGATCTGAACTTATCAAAAACATATACAAGAGCTAATAAATCACTTTTAGTGGTGGTTGATGAGGTCATATTTAGTGTGTAAATTTTGTAAATATTTTTCAATATTACAAAATACACACGACATATATAACGGTAAATATGAAATATAATCTCAACAAAAATACCTTTTACGAAAATAATGTATCCTTGAAACACTTTTTAAACTGCCAAAGCCCCCTTAAAATCAATGCAAGTATATGTATCGCTCAAGTAATACAGGGCTCTAATGGAGTCCTAGATATGGATCCCACAGGGAAGTTGGAAAAAACTTATAAGTAAATTTTAAAATTTATTTTATAACTTAAAAATTCAAAAAAAAAGTAAAGTGTGAAGTTTGAATATTAGCTACTAAAATGAATTCTATATAAAATGTAGTTGAAAGAATAAAGTTAAATACTTAAAACTAAACTTTCAAAAGTAAAATCATGAAAACTAAACAAAGTTTTTGTTCATGGAAGATTCAAATTTAAGAAAGCATACTTCCCCTTTATAATGAGTATATGGATTGTTAAGAAATTGGAATCAATTAAATATATATATATATATATATATATAAATTATTTTGTGCCAAATAAGAGCAATCCTATTCTTTACCCTCTTCCGAGTGCTATAACAATATTAAGTAATTTTATTTTATAACTTAAAAATTCAAAAAAAAAGTAAAGTGTGAAGTTTGAATATTAGCTACTAAAATGAATTCTATATAAAATGTAGTTGAAAGAATAAAGTTAAATACTTAAAACTAAACTTTCAAAAGTAAAATCATGAAAACTAAACAAAGTTTTTGTTCATGGAAGATTCAAATTTAAGAAAGCATACTTCCCCTTTATAATGAGTATATGGATTGTTAAGAAATTGGAATCAATTAAATATATATATATATATATATATATAAATTATTTTGTGCCAAATAAGAGCAATCCTATTCTTTACCCTCTTCCGAGTGCTATAACAATATTAAGTAATTTGGAGTTTGGTCCCTAATTCCATGGTTAGGCTGGGAGGCTACCGACTGCCACTCCAAAGCTCCCACTACTCCCTCACCTAAGGGCTAACAATCTTGCATCAGTTTCCAATCAACTAAACCAAATTGGGGATTTTAATCAGTCACCTTAAAATCTCCAATTATGCATCAAACAAAGTATATTTCTCTATGTATTTGCACTCAATTCTATGGATGACATACTCTCCCATGAAATCAAATCTGACTCTCCCCCTATTATTGAAATCTTAGCCCTTTTCAAAACATATGTTTCTCAACATGTTTTAACATTTTAATTGGTCAAAGCATAAAGTGAATGAAGATTAGGGTTCAAATCATAAGAAATTATTAACATTTAAAACCATAGAAAACAAAATCAATTCTTCACAAAACCAATCATTTAAAACCATAGAAAACAAAATCAATTCTTCACAAAACCATATCTCAAAATAGGGAAAAGGATAAAGAAGACTACTCAGAATTCATGAGAAGGATAAGGCAAAACATGGATTACATATATAAAAAGAAGTTCACAAATCAAAAGATATAAAAGACACAACTTATCTCACAATCCTTTCCAAGAAAATCCTTAGAAGTTCTCTCCATACCTTCCTCTCCTTACAAGCACACTCAATTCTCTCTTAGAGGTCCAATGGAGAAGAAAACTCTCACCTTCCCTCTCCTCTTACAACCCTAGAAGAAAATCTCCTTTGCTTTCCTTTCACACCACCACCTTCTTGCCTTTTCGTCCCCTTCCAACTCTCCCTAAGTTCTTTGAAGTCTTCCTCATTTATTAGGGGCTGCATCCTTTTAAAAGGAATTCAAAATTCCCTCCAAAACTTCCTCCAACACTCAACTCTTTAGATTTTAAAAGACGTGTCTTTTAATCCAAGAGACATATCTCTTCATAAAAGAACCTTTTAAAGTGTTTAGTCCATTTAAAAATTAGTATAAAATTTGTCTCAAACTGCCTTAATCTGTAAGAAGTCATCTCTGGCACATCTTGCACCAGCTCTCTGTCAAACAGTGCATCATGTGCTAATCTAGCGCATCATGCACCGGAATCATTAAATTCACTATCTTGGCTCCAAGTTTCATTCTTTTTGCCATTTTTGGTCCAAATGCCTAAAAATGATATACTTGCAACAAAAACATAAAAATGCTCTTCTTTAAAGTGCAATATCACTAAAAATAAGCATAAAATATGTACTTAAAACTACATACTATTTTGGTGTCAAAATTCCCCAAACTTAAATGTTACTTGTCCTTAAGTGACAGTTTTACTACATAAAAGCATATGACCTACGATAGATATTTACTTATAACTTATATACTTTATTTTAAAAAATAGAATAAAAAAATTTAAGAAAAACATTTAATAACATAGATTCAAACCCTAAGTTTAGGAATACTTAGTAATCAAATTTATGATTTATGAATCTCTATTCATTTCAAGAAGAACAACAATTTATCATATTAAAGAAATTTAGAACATTCATATGAAAGAAGAAATTCATTAAAAATTTACTAGGAATGCTACTAATATTCCAATACATTTTTAGAAAATCTAATAAAGCTCCTTCCTTAAGTTGATTCAAGTGAAGCTAATTTTTGATTAGGCATCTCCTCAAGCTTCTTCTCACCTATTTTTCTTTTGTTTTCCTTTTACCTTTTTTTTCTTTTAGAATCTTTTCGATCCTTATTTTCTTTTTATTTTTCTTTTTCAACTAAGGATTACTATATCTGGATAGCCTTTAATAATTTTGAACTTCACCATCCTCTTTTAAAAGTTAAAACTCTATACCATTGTTCACTTTATAAATTCAGATTAGTTTATGACTTTTCATAATGTCCATTCTTTTCTTCTTACAAGAAACTCTAAAATTCTTAATACTTCAAAAATACAACATCCTTTACTTTAAATAGAAAAACTTAGTCTTACCCTATCATACCAATTATTTTTAACTTTAGAATTCACCTTCATTATTAAAAACTTTTTACCTAAATTTACCATAATATTTATAAACATAAGTACAGTCATTTAAAGTTAAATCTTAACCTAAGATAGAGATTTAATTATAACTTCTACACTTTAGTTTAATAAATAAAATAACAAAATTTAAGAAAAACTTCTAGCTAGACTTAGATTCAAACTCTAATTCTAGGAATACATAGTAATCAAATTTAAGATTTCTGAATCTCTATTCATTTCAAGAAGAATTGAAATTTTTCATATTAACGAAATTTAGAACACTCATATGAAAAAATAACTTCATTAAGACTTTACTAGGAATGCTACTAATATTCCAATACATGTTTACATAATGTAGTAAAGCTCCTTCCTTAAGTTGATTCAAGTGAAGCCAATTTTTTATTAGGCATCTCCTCAAGCTTCACCTCACCTATTTTTTGTTTCTTTTTACTTCTTTTCCTTTTCCATTTTTTTTTTACTTTTAGGATCTTTTCACTTATTTATTTTCTTTTTCCTTTTCTTTTTCAAGTGAGGATTACTATATTTGGATAGTCTTTAATAATTTTGAACTTCAATATCCTCTTATTAAATTTAAAACTCTATACCTTTCTTCACTTTATAAATTCATAATAGTTTAAGATTTTTCATAAAGCCTCATTCTTTTCTTCTTACATGAAACTCTAAAATTCTTGATACTTCAAAAATACAACTTCCTTTACCTTAAATAGAGAAACATAGTCTTATCCTATCATACCAAATGCCTTTAACTTTAGAAATCACCTTCTTTATTAAAAACATTTTACCTAAATTTACCATAATATTCATAAATATAAGTATAGTAATTTAAAGTTAAATCATAATATCCCAGGTCAAGTGAAATTAATTTTTTGGTTAATTGAGGAGAAATAAAATTTAGCTTACTTCTTTTCAAAAGAAAATTTTCTTCCCCCCAAACATAAGTTTTTAATTAGTTTTAAAAATATTTTAGTACAAAATTTTAGTAGGTGAAAGAAAATAAAAATTTCATGAAAAAAAATTGACATGTAGAGGATTTCTGATTATGAAACTGGGCTCTGGTATACTGCAGGTACTAACTTGAAAAACATACAGGCTTTAAAGCATTAAATAAAACATAACCTATTCTAAGGAATTTGCTGAGAATTAAAAACAAAAATACAAAAACTGAAAAACAAACTGAAAATACTAAAAATGCAGAAAAAGTAAAGTCTACAATTTCTAATACAATTATGTTAACAAAACAACATGAACTTTTTACTATAATAGTTCTAAAATGAACATTTCACACATTACAATCACAAATAACAAACATAAAACCTAACTACACTAGACTCATAAAAATATCAATTTTTGTCTCCTTCATCAATAATCATCATCATCTTATTCTTCTTCTTCCTCATCTTCATCCCGAATAGGAGCTTAGGGAGTAAAATTGAGGCAAGGAGGAAATTCCACATTGGGTTCACCCCTAAAATGTCTCACCATAGGATTCTCAAAATCAATATCATGTTGAAATCTCCTCTAATGATATTCATCATTATAAGAATTTCTTGATCCAATCTCTCCCAACTAACTATGAATATTAGCTATGTCCTTTTATTGAATCATGAGTTGGTCCATAATGTTTTCTAATGATGCAGGGCGAGAAGTAGATGCCCTTGCAGCATAATTATATGGTCTAACCCTTCTTCCACAACTAAATTCAACAAATGATTTAACTCTTAGAATCATATGCCTCCCAATAGGATTCTGTGGCTGTAATCTTTTTTTTTTCTATGGGACTCTCCTTTTGATTGTTCACATAAAGTGAAAATCAAAGCTGGGTATCCAAAACCACTAACTATAGAGCTACCAGCTGTACTTCGAGCATGATGAACTATAAGTGCACAACATCTTATACTTTCATGTTTTGAATGCAATAGTTAAATACAACTCTATCTTTCATAACATCGGTAAGATGATTCTTTACCAATAATTTAGCAGAAATAAAGTGATGCCATACCGTTGACTGGCTAGTCAACATGGAAGCAGGGAATTTAACTATTTCATTATTCTTAATCTTCCACTCTCCTCTTCCATCCGTTAAAAAGGCAATCACTTCATATAGTGATGAATCAGTTATCAAGAATGCAAAATATTCATAAAAAAATACGCCCCTCATCCCATAAAATGTATTGATCTAATGAACAGTAGATTCAACTTGTTTACCTCTAAACCAGGATGCGATCTTCATTAGTTAACCTTAAGTTGGCATACAACTCTTGAATAATTAGGACAATTGCTACTATGGTTAAGTAGCAGAATCTTTCCCAATTTCTGACAAGGATTAACCTTTTGATCTCGCCATCCGGGTTTGTAAATGCCGGTTGTTGGATCAATCTTCTGGTCTCCATTTGAGTATTGTAACTATGTTGAGCCTTGAAGTTAACAAATCTTTGTGAATCAAAATCTTCAGATGACCTTCCTCTCTTAACTCACGGAGCCATTGAAAATTTATATGAAAATCAAAATAAATTCCAAATAAATTACTAAATCAAAAATCTAACTCCTCAAGCGAAATTATTTGGTAAGAAAATTTTTACCATGGGTTCTCTTCAAGCTTTTCATAAAAAATCACAAATTTTAGATCTTTCGTAACGTAGGAAAAATCCATTATGAAAATAAAAGATTTCTAAGTTAAATTGAAGCCCTTACCAAGAGAAGATGAAATCTATGATTTTTAGCCTCCAAGATCATCTCTAATGTCCTTAATAAGAAGCCCTAGGTTAAGGTTTAGAGGTAGGAGACGAAACAAGCTGTGAAAATGGAGCTTGTTTATGTGATTTCACGATTTTTAGGTGATCTGGCGTGTTCGGGTTTTTGGGTGCATCATGCGCCAGTGCTTTGTAAATTGGTGCATCATACACTAATCTGGCGCATCATGCGTCAGAGCTTAAAGTCACCATATTTTGGTTTTTTCGAAATCTGCTTCGTACCACTTTACTTGAACCTTTAATTAACTCAAATAAACATTTCTAAGTATATATTATCATTCCAACACAAAAATTTTACAAACAACACAAAACTCACTTTTATATATAAAATCGGCGCTAATACGAACTAAAAGTTTTGAAGCCAACAAACATCAAATTTAGTGTTCTAAAGCAAACCGACACCTTAACAATGAAATATAAAAATCAAAATACAAAGCATAAACATAGATAGTGCAGCAATTGAAAGGAATGAAATCTAACTCAATAAACTAAAACAAGTAGTACTAAATAAAAAATTTTGTGCATAAATTACATGCTTTTCTAAGTACTAAATAAAACAAGTGCATCATGCTCCAGTGCTCCGTAATTAGACACATCATGCGCCAGTGCTCTGTAATTTGATGCATCATGCGTCTAAGCTTAAATTCATTTGATTTCAGTTTTTGTCAAAAATCTACTCCGTATCACTTTACACTACCTACCACTTTACACAACGTCTAATTAACTCAAATAAACATTTCTAAAGTATATATAAACATCATTCTAACACTAAACTTTCATAAATAACACAAAACTCACGTTTATATATAAAATCCGCGCTAATACAAACTAACAGTTTTAAAGCCAACAAACATCAAACTTAGTGTTCTAAAGAAAACCAACATCTTAAAATTGAAATCTAAATATCAAAATACAAAGCATAAACATATATAGTTCAACAATGGGAAAGAAATGCAATCCAACTCAACAAAATAAAATAAGTTGCACTAAATAAATTGTTCCTTGCATAAATTAAGTTCAAACGTCTTCTTCACTCTCATCCTCTTAGAAATCTCCCACTGATTGGTAGTGCACATAAAGGTTGTAGAAGGGTCAATATAAAACTCATCAGCTGAATCCTCTCAAATTCAAGAATGTTTCTTGAACATACGTACCAAATCATCTTCACTATGCCCATTATGTTCAAAATTTTCCTTTAGCCTCTAATCCAAATGATCCAACATTTCAGAAATATTCCCAATCACATGCATAATATTATGCACCTCTTTCTCTATCTCCATAATCAAGAGTACATTTGAATTAAAGTAGGATTGAATCGGTTATGAATTTTGAGATTCTTGATCGATCAGCACATTCATATCATTTTCATCTCCCATTCTAATACGGTTGCAATAGAATTCAAGATCCATCAACTTCCAAGGATAAAGCACTTTTTCCCAACTTACATATGGTACTTGTGATTGACTGCACAGTAATAAAATAATGGATGGACGTCCAAGTTCAGTTGCAAATCCATTCACAATCAAACCCAAAATCAATTTTAGAATTATGGCTTTGATATCAACAGGTTTTACGATTTGAATACAATATTTTAAAATAACAATCTCCTTCTTTACCTTATTGAACTTCATGGTGGGTAGTAATTTTGATGCAATGAAGAAGTGACATGCCTTAGAAGTACGATTTAACAATGATAACAAAAAACTTACATGTCCATCATCTCTGGCCTCTCAATTCACATCGCCATCCTTAAGGTATTGGTAGAGTTCATTCATATTGTCTCTCATGGGGATAAAATTTGCATAATGACAGATAGACACATTCTTAATCATAAACATCTTGTTTATTCTTGATGGAGTGAAATGCACAAACCTACCTTGCACATAGACTATTCTCTGGTTGATCACATGAATATTTGCAGAAAACTCTTTCACCACAGGGACGACTACAGCGGTAGTAGTGTAGCAAAGCACTTCTCAGCACCTCTGCGCAATAATATTGTTTACTCAAGTATTTGGTGTGCTGAATCCTCGATTCACAAATCACCTTTTTGATTAACCTTGTCTTCACTAGAACTCAATCATATAATTTTTGGGCATCAAAATTGATAAACTTTCTCCGGTTGAAAATTATGAATCTTGCGGTATTTTTTAGAGTGGGAAGCCATTGGATTTGAAATCTAGTGGTTTTTACCTCATTTTCCTCCATAAAATGGACTTAGGATTCGATTTTTAGGAGTTTTAAGGAGAAGAAACTGCCAAAAATTGCCAAAACCCATATTTTGAAATGTTTTAGTCATTTCTTCTCTGCGGTGCATCATGCGCCAAATTTGGTGCATCATACGCCAACTCTCTAGAATTTGGTGCATGATGCGCCAATTTGGCACATCATGCGCTAGCTCTCTGAAATTCAGCACATGATGCACTGAAATGTGCCAGTTCAAAAAACAACACTATTTCAATTTTGATCCAATAAATTATCAAATTTTCCATAAACTTAGGTAAAAAAAGATGTTTCTAAATATTTTTACAAATATACGGACTATATAAAGACCTAAACATAAATTTAAGTAAAATATTTCAAACAAGACAAACTCAAAAGCAAAGTAAACAACGATACATATGGGTTGCTTCCCACAAAGTGCTTGGTTTAATATCATCAGCCCGACTTTCCCAGTTTTATTCTTAGTGACCCAATATTACAGTTTCTTTAAAAGCTGGTCTTTGACCATCAAGATATGGTTTCAATTTGTGCCCATTCACTTTAAATATTATTCCAATCTTTGGGCCTTCAATATTAACTGCTCTATAGGGATAGACTTTTATAACTCTGAATGACCCTTTCCGCCTAGACTTCAATTTTTTAGGAAATAATTTCAATCTTGTAATGTATAATAAAAATTTGTGTCCAGGTTCAAATTCACTTTTTATTATCTTTTGATCATGCCATTCATTTATCTTTTTCTTATAAATCCTCGCATTATGATAAAATTAATTCCTAATTTCCTCAAGCTCATTCAATTTCAATAATCTTTTCCCACCGGCTTCTTTCACATTGAAATTGAATTTTTTATAGCCCTAAAAGTTTTATGCTCCAATTCAACTCGTAAGTGAAAAATCATTCCAAATATTAATCTATATGGGAACAATCCTATAGGTGTCTTATAAGCTATCTCTTTTGCCCATAATGCAGTATCTAATCTAACAGACTAATCTATTTTATTAGGATTAACACACTTTTCCAAAATTCTTTTAATTTCAAGATTTGATACTTCTGCTAAACCACTAGTCTGAGGATGATAAGCAGTTGCAATTATATGCATTATATTATATTTTTCCACCATTCTTGCAACTGTTGCATTTTTAAGATGAGACACTCCATCGGTAATGATTACTCTCGACATTTCATATCGTGAAAAAAAGTTTTTAATTAAAAATATTGAAACACACTGAGCATCATATTTAGGTAAAGCGACTGCTTCAATCCATTTTGAAACATAATCCACTGCAATCAATATATATATATATATATTTCCAAATGAAGGTATAAATGGTCCCATAAAATCTAATCCCCATGCATAAAAAATTTCAATTTCTAAATTAAAATTTAGAGGCATTTCATTTCTTTATGAAATATTACATACTCTCTGACATTGATCACATGCTTTTATATATATATTAACATCTCTAAATAGAGTAGGCTAATAAAGTCCAGATTATAAAATTTTATGAACAGTTCTATCATTTCCAAAAAGACGCCCAAATTCAGAATCATGACATTGCTGAAAAATTTCCTGAATTTCTTTGCAATGCACACATCATCTCAATACTAAATCTTTACATTGTTTATACAAATATGGATCATCCCAAAAATAAGATTTTGCATCATGAATGAATTTTTTTTCCTGTTGTTTCGTCAGTCTATATGGTTCAGTCAATATGGTTAAATACCACTAACAATATTATTTACAATATCAGCATACAAAGGTATTTCACATTCTTTTACAGCATAAAGTTGTTCATGAGGAAATGTTTAATTAATTTATTTTTCTAAATCAAGTATTTCTTCCTGTTTTAGCTTAAATAGTTGATTAGAAATTTGATTATGAGTCCCTTTTCTATCGACATTATCAGTCCCTTTTCTATCGAATTTTACAATATCAAACTCTTGCATAAGAAGTACCCATCTAATTAATCTTGATTTAGCATCCTTCTTTTGCATCAAATATTTAATAGCTCATCCCAAAATTATAGATGTATAAAATTATTAAAGTTGACTTCACTATGTAGCTACACCAAAAACTTGATTCGTTACTTCCAAAAACTTGATCCAAAAACTTGATTCGTTACTTATGAATAAGAAATTGAAGCAATTTATGTTGGGATTCTACACAAGTATACATATCATTATCAAGTAATAAAGGACTTTCTATTTTGGCCCCAAATATTGATCCAATGAGGAAGGTGTAAATTTGTAATAGAAATTTAAATCAAGAAATTCACAATAATAAGGAAAATATACTACACTAATTTCAATTATTTAGGGTGCTATGAAAACTAAATTACCAACTACTAAGAAAACTGTAAAGCAAAGCTAAACAATAACAACCAAACTATATTTTTGTGACGAAGTTATCCAATGTGAGAAAGCTTATTTCCCACTATAATGACTTTTTGGTTAAATGAGAGAGATAAATGGCTTTACTATGTCTTGTACTAAATAAGAGAAATTTAATTCTCTACCCTCAGTCAAGTGTTATCGAGAATCGTTGGCTAATCTTAGGTTTGGTCTCTAAATCTATAGTTAAGCTGGGAGGAAACTAGCTTTCACTCTAGAGCTCCCACTTCCCTTCCCCTAAAGGCTAAATTTCACTTTATTTCTTAAGAACTAAGACCAAATTGAGGATTTTAGTCCGTCACTCTAGAATCTCCAATTCTTCGCTCAGTAATATATATCTATATATATATCCTTATTTATTTGCACTCAATTCCATGAACGAAACACTCCTTCATGGAATCAAATGTGATTCTCACTTTGTTGTGAAACTCATACTCCATTTCCCAGATAGTATGTTTCACAACAGATGTTAACATTTCAATTGGCCAAATCGAAAAGTAAATTAAGAAAAGCGTGAAAAAATCATCACAATTTATTTTATATTTTAAAATTGGCATATCCAAATTATCTCTTCATTTCACATACCTCAGAGTAGAGAGAAAGATAAAGAAAACTACCCAGGCCTCTTTATAAAGATACGACAAATTATTAATTTCGTAAATAAAATAAAGTTTATACAACAAAAATAAATAAACACCATCTATCCTTAACTCTTCCTCAAAGCAAATCCCTTGTAGCTCCTCTTAGACTATTTCTGTCTTTACAAGACTTTTAATTCTCTTTCTCTCTTCAAAGATGTAGTCTCTTCAAAGATGTAGGGAAGAAGAAATCTCCCACTTCTCTCCCTCTCCAACAACTCTTAGGAGAAAACACACTTAAACTCACTACGCTACACAATAAACATAGGGGAACACTAAAGAAAACTTAATGACACACTAGTGGAATTTTTTTCTGATCAATTTCTGCTCTGAATAGAGCATAATGTCGGTTTTCCAAGGGGTATATCAAATAACTATTCAAAAATCATCCAAATTCATTGAATCTTCTAGAACTTTGCTCTACACCGACTTTAGCGCCATTGACACCCATGATGGCGCCATCAACGCCCGTGGCAAAAAATTAGTTTGGTGCTCTCTTTAAAATGGCAGCATCGGTGCCCAGTCTGGCACTGTTGGCATCCCCGCTGTTGTAGACTCCTTCCCTCATGCTGACGCGATCAACGTCCATGCTGGCGTTGAGTATTTCTCTGCAAAATGCCATTTTGACTTCCAATTCCATCATTTTTGCTTTCTTTTTGCTTCAAGTGATAAAAATCATCAACCTACAATAAAACATGAAAAATACCTTCCTTTAAAGAACAATATCACAAAAAATGAGTTTAAAATATAGGTTTAAAAATTCTTACATTTTTGGTGCATTAAAATCCCTCAAACTTAAATGTTACTTGTCCTCGAGTAACTCCTTTATTACATAAAAATATGACTTATAGTAAAGAGTTTAACTTATAGATTTCCATCTTTTGGTCTACTAAATATCATAGCATAACTTAAGAAAAATTTAAAATAACTCAAGTTAATACTAAAGGTATAAGAATATCTAGCAGTCAAGTCTAAGATTTTTGATTCTTTATTCTTTTCAAGAAAAACTGCAAATTGTCATATTAAAGCAACATAGAATATCCATATGAAAAAGAACTTCATGAAAACTTTACTAGTAAATATGCTAATACTTAAATATAAGTTTATAGAATTTAGCTAACTCTTCTTCCTTACGTTGACTCAAGTGAAGCCAATTTTTGATTAAGTATCTCCTTAAGCTTCTCCTCACATATTTTTCTTTTCTTTTTTTCCTCTTTTCTTTTTTTCTTTTGCTATTTTACTTTTCTTACTTTTTTTTTCTTTTTCATGTAAGGATTACAATATTTGGATAGCCTTTAATAATTTTGAACTTCACTGAAATCTTCTTAAAGTTAAAAAACTTTTCTCATTCCTTCACTTTATAAATTCATCTTAGCTTTGAAGATTTTTTTATAAAGTTTCAATCTTTTCTTTTATCATGAAACTCTAGATTCTCAATACTTCAAGAAAAACAAATTCCCTTACTTAAAATTGAAAAAGATAGTCATATTATCTCATACCAAATACGTTAATCTGTAGAATTAACATTTATCATTGAAAATTTTTATTTAAGCTTACTATATATTTAGAAAGACAAATATAGTTATCTAAAGTTGGGCTCAACTATCACAGGTCATCTTAAATTAAAAAAACTTTAAAATATATCTAATTAAGAAAAAAAGAAGTGAAGTTTCTTTCTTTAAAAAAGGAGTTTTTCTTCCCCCCAAACTTAAATTTTTTAGAAGATTAAGCATGAAAAACTGAAAATACAGGGCAAAAGAAAACAGTTAATACATAAAGAAAAGACTTTCCCAAAGATTCTGGTTTTAAAACTTAATTATAAAATTTTGTAGGTGCTAATAAGAAAAGCGACAAGATTTAAAACAATTAATAACAAATAATATATATAAAAAATGTTTGTTGAGAAAGAGTTAACTAAAAGAAGAGTTAACTAAAAGGAAATACAACAAAGTACTAAAAACAAACAACAGTACTTAAATAAATTTCAATCCAAAAATAGCTCTACAGGCTTTAGTTCACAACACAACATTCAATAAATTTCAAAGTATCACACTCCACAATCTAAACAATAAAAACAACAAGGTGCAACAAATTATAAAGTAAATAAAAAATCAGAACTATTACTAAGAAGACATATTCACTCATCCTCGTCTTCTTCTTCTTCTTCTTCTTCTTTGTCTATATCAAAGTTCTACTATTGATAAGGGGTTGTAGGTTGCCATGCGCCTGGGTGCGATTTAGTTTAGCATAATATAGTATTTAGAAATTATGTATTTTAATTTGAAGAAAATGGGGTCAAAATGATCACATTGATTCCTACAGTTTGAATAATCAAGCTAATCATGAGTAATGTACCACCTTGAAAGGTATTACACTACTTGATAATAAGATCAACTAAATAAACTATAGAAATAAATTACTTCCATTTGATCTGCAAGTTTGCATGATGACCGACAGATTCCTCTATTTGATATGGGAGTGAAATATGGTTTATTTTAAATTTGGGTTCAGTTAAGTTCCCTATATGGACAAGCCCATATAGTTAACTACATTCTAACTGAATGGATCACTTAAGAAAACTCTCGTTAAAAATCTAGAATCTTTTGTTTTCATGAATTCAAAAGGAAGGGATTTCAATGAACATAATTGTGAAATTTTCAATATGAATTGGTTCAAATATGAAAGATTTTATTTTAAGAATCAAATGAAGAAAATTAGGGGAAATTAAAGATCCAGGGTAGGTTCTTAGTAATCCCCCAAACTATCCTAATGTTTGGCTCAATTTAAGATGATATTAATTTATGTTAACTCTTGTCAGTTTTATTAATTAGAGCTTAGATTTCTGTAATGATGATTTACACAAAGAGCCTAGAAAGATAGGAAATTTTACGTCGAGAGACTACCTAAGAATGCTAAAACAAGTTAGGACATGTTACATATTAGGACTATGCAGGAGCCTAAAAAAGAAGAGGTTTTATGTCATAAATAACAGTCTCAAAATCCTAAGGATTGTTCTTTAAACTAATGAAAGGGTCTTGAATGAGCTGCCCACATCTGCTCCAAGTTCCATACTGAAATGTCTTCAGGTCCTCCAATCTTATTATTAAAAGTTTTATTTGTTTTGATAATTTTATAGTGAATTAATTAAAGGGTAGTGGAGGTATAATTCAAAGCCAAGGCTAAGTTTACTTAAGCTCAGTAATTCCCTAGTGTTATGATTTCTAGGTTCTTCATAATCTAAGCAACTTTTATTCATTCATTATTTGTCCTTAACACATGCATTCTATGTTTGATAAAAGTAGTAAAATCATACATTTAGATACAAGAAGCGATAAGTAGAGCGAATGAAGAAACAATATTTTAACAAATTTTTATTAAACTTTAATTATTTAATTAGTGGTAACTCAATCAAGATGTCTATGGTTCCGCCGTCCCGGGTCGCCGGGTGCTCTAGTTTATCTAGTCCGAAAGGTGGTTGCCCACCAGGACCGAAAGATTCTTTTCAACATCCACAGAATGCATCATCCAAGGAACCTTCGTGAACTAGAACAAAAAGGGGTTTATTTGTGTTATGTGATCTTTGTGATTAAGATTTAATTGATCCTTCAGTTACTTTATCGATTTTAGAGTTGTAATGTTTTAGGTTGTTTGTATTTTGTTTTTAAAAATTAAGTATTTTATTTTAGTTATTTTTGTTCACTTGTTATTATTTATGTGAAGTTGATGACTTTGAAGCTGTCTTAACCTGAAAGTCATGCTTTAAAGCCTTGTTGCATTTGGACTGGTTTGAGTTTAAGTTTTAATATGTTTTATGTAAATTTTACCACTCCCAATGTATTTTGTTTTATTTATGAATTGTTGTTCATGTTGAGGGGTTTAGGTTTAACTTAGGTTTAAGGTTATACCTCAAAGGTTCTTCTAAGTTCAACCTATGGGTTAGGTTCTAACCTAATTTTTAGGGTAGGCTTAGCTTAAGGCTAAGCTAAGATTCAAGTTTGTTTAGCCTAAAGATCAAGTTTGTTTAGCCTAAAGATCAAGGTTGGATTAGGGTTAACTAACTATTGACCTCACTTTTGGTTGAAGTTTAGTTTTTCCTCATTTGTTGCGTAGGGTCTAGCCATAGGACTTTTATGTTGACTATACTTAGAAAATTAGAAAAGGAACCCTCACCATTAGAAACTCTACACTTCTGCTTGCTCAACTTGAAGTTTCACATATTGGTCCTAACCTCTAACACTTACAAGGTGGGGTCAATATAGGGGGAGCTCAAGGTGAGTTCCCATTGGACTGCTTGCTGAACCTAGGTGCTAGAGCTAAGGCACTAACTTTCACTTACTCTCACTCACAATCCCTCACAACCCTAAACCCAATATTCCTAAACCCAATATCCCTCACAACCCTAAACCCAATATTTGTTGACTTTGATCCCTTAATCCTTTGGGAGACTAATGTAGAAGGTACCCTAAACCCACTAGCCCTAGGCTAGAGTTTAGTAAAGACCAGTACATAGAGGACCCAAATGGGGATTCCATTATTCCACAGCTCATGTAAGGTGGTTGATACCCCAACCCTACCAAAATACCCAAATTGACCATTCACCCCAAACCTACCAAAATTACCTTAACACCCTCAAATCCCAAATTTGGTCAAAATCCTCAAATTCACCCAAAATATCAAAAATTGTTCAAAAATCATTTCAAACCATTTAAAAATACCCAAGTTACCCAAAACTACCCAAAATTCCAAAACCCCTAAAATTGCCAAAATTACAAAAATTCCCTTGGCAACCCAAACTTTCCCAAAACATCCAAAATCACTCCAAATATCTTCATAACCAATTTGGACCCTTCAATTGAACCCAATTTGGCCAATTTGACCATTTTGACCAAAACCCCCAAATTCCCTTTAAAGGCCCAATTTCCCCATATTCACCTCGAATGTCCATCAATTTGGGCCGGCCCAATTTTCTTCAACATCAATCCTAAACTTAAATTCACCTTTCAAATGATCAATTTAAATAAAATTTAAGCTTAATTGGCCCATGCTTTGAACCCAATGTTGATCTAAGTTCCCCAATTTCGGCTACATGACTTAATCCCACCAAATTGAACCCCATAACCAACTCAATTTGCCACAATTTATGTTGAAAAACAATTTATGTTGAAAACTCTTCGTTGAAAACTCTTCATAATATTCCTGGACATCAAACTTGAAGTTCAATTGGCCTTGGTGAAGCCTCAATTTCATTTAATTTTGACCCAAGTCCAAGAATCCCTAAATTGGCTATGTGTCCAAATTTCACCAAATTGAATGCCTTGGCCACAAAAATGGCACACAATTTATGTTGAAAACTCTTAATGACATTCCTATTGACCATTTTCAAGAATTAATTTGGACTTAGCCGAATCTAGACTCAAGTCTAGACCAACATGCCCAAAGTAATAAAATTTCCAAAATCCTTCAAATTGAACCCTGAATTTAATTCAAAATTATTTCAATCCTTCACCTAAAATCTTTGTTACAATCATTTACACAATGCTGATTAATTAATTAGACTCACAATCATGGCTAGACTAACTGAAACCCAACCTTTAGCCATTTTGGCCCACATGGACCCCTTCACGAAAAAATTGACCTTATCAAGCGAAATTGTCCAACCAAAGACCACCACAGCCACTAAATCATTCCTTTGGACCAGGATAAACCTTACAAAACCCACCAAAGCAAGCTATCAAATAATGGGTCCCTAAATTAAGGGATTGATACCCATTTTTGTTTCTTATACCCATTTTTGTTTTAAGGGATTGATACCCATTTTTGTTTCTTAAACCAAATATCTCTTCCATCATGACTAACCCTTGCGGGTAAACCACCTCCAAGCCTCCCCCTGGCTCACCTGACCTCCTGGCCACCTCCCCTAGCCCTGTCGGCTAGCCTAGACCCTAAAAAACCTCAAGACTAAGAGCCACCACCCTTAAATCAAACCCATCCTTAGCCGTAGGAGCCAGCTCACCCCAATTAAACTTTAGATCCCCTTAGCCGACCACCTAAGCAAGCTTTTACACCCATGACCAGGTCCTGAACTTTCCCATCTGGTCATGGCTATAAAATGGCCTTTCCAAGACCAAGAGAGAGGTGCTGAAATTTTTGCAAGGAGACCCCTCTAAATTTCTCCCATAGCATCTTCAAGACCTCCTCAGTGCAACCCAACCACTTCCTTGCCTTAATTCCCCTTGCCAGAGTTCTTTTTCTGAGCTCAAATCCTTGCCGGAGATAAGAGAGAACTCTCCACACCTCCACAATTTAAAAAATTCAAATTAAACTCACCCACACTTACACCACAATGAAAGTAGACATAGCCCCATCAAACCGCTCTCACAGAGAGCCTCTACACTAGACTTTGATCAACACCCAAATTTGGCCTTGATTGAATTTAGGTCTAGACCTTTCACCATGATCCGAGGCTCAATTCCTAACCTCCTTGAACGTCCACGAATGTACAAAACATCTCTGATTGAAGCTTCCCTTCTCAAAGCAAAGGTATTGAACTTCCCCTCTTTCCGAGCCTATTTTGATTCTTCATGTGATTAGGATTAGTTTAATGGCATTTTTACCGTATGGATATGTTCGTCACACTTAGAAGAGTACATAGGATCAAACCCGAGGTCATTTAGCTGAGAAAAGAGGGAGATCTTAAGGTTTTAGGGTTAACGGTTACAGGCTCACAATATTTGGGGACGATGACCCACAACCATTGGATCGCGTGTGTATCAAATAGAGGGCTCTGATTGTGTTGGATGGGAGTGTGGTTCAGAAAGCGCGGGCTATCTCAGATGGCTGTGCCGAACCGAAAGTCGCCACGTGGAGCTTTGGAGACGCGGAGGATGATGTGGCTCCACGGTGGATGAGTAGAAAAATAGGGCTTTATTTTATTTATTTAATGGCTATAACATCAAAAATCCATATCTTGGTGTCAAAAAATCACAAAAAAAAACTAAATTCCTTAGTGCTTAGTTAACAGAGGAGAACAGTGTGGAAATGGTTTGAAGTTTCTTTGATTTGTATTTTATTTTTAATTAATTAAATATGATTTTGATTCTTTTGACTCTCCATGTATGTAGACATTTCACTATAACTTGATATTTTGACATATTGTTGGCTCTGTCATGGGGGATATTCTTTGATTTTCTCCAAGGTCAGAGAAGACGATTTTTCTAAAGTCAGAGGAGATCTCTAGACAGAGATCCATATTTTTCATTTTTATGTCTATTATTTGTATAAATTAATAGTAATAACTAGCATGTTACTTAGAAAAATCCAAAGATATTTTAGAAGGTTTATTGTTACCCGAGAACCCTTTGAAAAATTTTTCATGGGTCAAGTCATTAAGAACACTTAACTCTCACAAAATCTTAAAACACAAAGAAAATTAATTTAGGAAAAATAATCATCTAAATGACTTGATTTTTATTCTCCACTGTGATTTAAAGTTCAGAGAACTCCCCATAAAAAATTCAAAACATTTGAAGTTCATTTGATAACATAACTGGATTTTCTAAATTAAATAACATGTTTGACCCTAAACTGATTTTTAATTGTTAAAATATAACTCAAAAAATTATAAAAATTGGTTTTGGGAGCTCTCTATGATCAAAAGAATCTTCTAAAAATAAAATTGTAATTAAAATAAAAATTTCCTTTTTTAAGCCTATTTTAATATTCAAATAATTAAAAATTAATAAAATTCACAAAATTGATAAAATTCATGGAAATATTCTCTATTATTACCTATGAAATTAGGAGCAATTGTAATATTTTTCCTAATTTTTTTTAAGTGAAGATATTGAATTTTAAAGATAAAAATAATTTTTAATGGCTAAAAATGATTTTTCTTAACCTTTCACTTAAATAATTCTAATAATACAAAGAAAAGTTAGAAAAATGTGAAATTTATTTCTCTGGGTTTTTTGACTTCAGGGAGATTTAATAAAATGCAAAACTTAATTTTTCACTTTTAAAATATTTTATTATTAATTAACACTTTAGAACTTAAAATAATTCTAATAATTCAAATATAACTCAAAAAATCATTAAATTTGGTCTAAGTGGTTTTCTACTATAAGACTACCTCCAATAAAAATTTCAAGGGATTAGGCTATATCTTGATCAAAATATGGAATTTTCTTTAAAACCCCTATTTTTGCATATCAATAATTATAAAAATTTAATTAAAATTTGAAGAATCATATTTTTCTCCTCTGATGTCTTAATTGACCCATGAGTAAGATAAGATGAAAATTATAAAGTCATTTGAATTAAATTTGATATATTATGAAGTGATAGAGCCTTAGGGGCAAAAGTATAACTTTGAGAATTTGGCCTTAATTAACATTTAGGCTTAATTCAAGAAAGGGAAATGGGCAACCTTTTTTATCCTAATTAACATATTTGGATGACTGAAACACAAGATATTAATTGGTGGAAACCAATCCCATTTTTTCATAATTAAAGGATAAATTAGTAATTTCCTAATTTATTCAAATTTGGAAGTCCAGTAAATTAAATGATCGAGGTATGATTTTGGGTGTTAATAACTCATTAATTTTATACCCCTATTTGATGTTCAAGTGACATTCAAATGTTTTGATGATGAATTATTATCACTTAAAATTTAATCTCTTTAAAAATGACTAAGACATCCACCAAGGTTTTAAGAGCTTAGTAGTGACCTAAGCTAAATCAAATTTGGTTAAATAAGGATTAGAAAAGTGAATGTAACTAGAAGTTGAACACTACAAGACAAAGTTAAAGCTAAAATTGGCTAAGTGTCTTAATAACATTAACTTACCCCTTTTAAGGGCCTTCACCCACATAATTCTCAAATTAAATGAAAAATAATGATGACCCTACTCTTGGGGCTAGTTTAAATATCGATGTTCCTATACACTAGAGATATTTACATGATGAATTCTTAAGCAACATAATAAGTTTAAATGTGCTCGAGACTTTTCACCAAGCGGTGAGGGGGAATCATGGACCTGTTTTTCTCCTGACCTGTTGGATACCTCGGAGGTCTACTAAACTCACTATGTCTCGCTTAGTAAGATCATCCTAAATTAAATTAATAAGGCTCACCAAGATATGATTTAGAATTTGGTAAATGATCAAAACCTTATTTTTCCACTTTGCATAAAATGACCTTACATGCACTTCATGGGCATGGTGAGGAGAGAAAGAAGTCCACTCCTAAAACCTGTGTCACTTAAGTTTTCAAGAGGCTAGCTGCCAAGGAAGGTTGTTTAGTTAGTGAACTACTTAAACGAGTGGGACATGTAGTATCCCCTTTCCTGAAGAAAGAAATTCTAAAGGACGTCAGATTTGCCAAACAATCTCAAAGGTCAACTGAAAATCTGGCCACATTCATTCCCTTTTGGTTCCGTTTGGGGAGTAGAGTTGATACTGCTATTTTCACTACAAATTCTACCGTTACTAGTCCCACAAGTTGTCGACTGGTTAAGTAATGAATGGGTACATGAATTCTACCAATCACCCACCTCAAAGATATTCCAAAAGTCTTAGATGAAAAGATGAAGAAAATACCTGATATGAAAGATGAAGAAATTACCTGATACTGTAGTCGGTTTGCACCATGAGGAGCATACTTCTCTTCGACATGCTGATGTTTTTGCTGAGAAACTTCATCTCAAGACATCACCGTCAAAGAAAAAGGTGTGGGTACCCTAGGCCATTGTATCGATACAGTCTGGTAAGCCCACAGGGCTAGAGAGTGGAATGAAGCCAGGGTCCGAAGTATCTGACATCATCGCAATAATTGTCAGTGAAATGGAGGAACAAGAGGAGGAGGTCTAGCAGGGTCATCCAGATCTTAAGGCAATTCAAGGATCAATAATTGAAGGAAAAGTTGAAAAGCTCAGGGTCAAGATTTCCGAGTTAGCTCGAGAACATGGAGTCTCCATTGACGATGATGAAGTTTTTGATTATAATGATTACCTTGAAGAAGATTTCATGGATGTCCATATAATTTAGACCAGAGCTGCTACATCTATGTGCGAGGCTCAACCTCTCGTCTAAGAGAATGCTGTAGATGAGCTGTGTAGGGCTATCACCTTAAGAGAAGAGCAAGTCAGCCAACTGGAGAAAAGTATAGAATAAATGGCCGCAGCCATGAATGCTATGGCAAAAATTCAAGGATAATTTCAGCCCCCACTGTTAGCCTCTTCAGAGGTCAATCAAATAGAAATTATACATATTACAGATGAAAGAGGAAAAGTTGCCTCAGCAAACAGGGATGAGCAACCAAAGAAGGATTCTCCATCGAGTGCCATGCCAGAGAAGGAATTTAAGCAAATGGTTGAGTATGCTCAGGAGGTCTTAACCCAATCTAAGGGTGGAGCATTGGTTTTAAAGGGTAGACCTTACTCGAAAGAATTCGATGTCTTTAAGTTATTTGATGGGATTGGAAATTCCAGACAACAGATAGCATATTTTTGAGACAACACATAGCATTACTCTTCCAATAATTTATCAGATATCATGGATTGCTTTTGACTGGTAATTTAATTTTCCAAATGGATCGATGAAGACATTCCCTGAGTTGGAAAGATTATTTGTGAAGAGATTTGCAGGAGCGCAACACCATGTTTCTATACGAGAGTTTATGTTGGAAAATCAAAGGCCCAATGAGACTTTGGTGGATTACATCTTCAGGTGGATAAATCTTAGCATGAAGTGTGAACCTCAACTATAGGAACATCACACAATTGAGATTTTAAACCAAAGCTTTCATGGGCCAGCAGCTTTCATGTTTAAGGGACTCACCACTAAATCCTTCAAGAAGCTGCTCAGAAAAGATATTCAAGAATAAATTGAACATATGGATACTCACGAGATATCCAAGGCAACCAGAGTATTTGAGAAGAAGTCAAGAACTGTTAAAGGGAAACAAACAATGAAGATATATGAAAAAAATGCTCGTCAATCTTCATCATAGCATGCTCAGAAATAGAATAGCCAGTCCAACCAACAATCACCTCAAGGAAGATCATCTCGAATAGAGAACAAGAGAATATCTTTGGCAGAGTGACAGAAAGTGGTCAGAGAAATAAAAGCATACATTTAGATAAAAAAGGAATAAGTAGAGCGAAGAAAGAAACAATATTTCATCAAATTTTTATTATAGTAACCCAGGCAAGATGTCTCTGGCTCCGTCGCTCTGGGTCGCCGGGTGCTCTAGTTTACTTAGTCCGAAAGGTGGTTGACCACTAGGACCAGAATATTCTTGTCAACATCCACATAATGCATCGTCCAAGAAATCTTTGTGAACTAGAACAAAAATGGATTTAGGTTGCGTTGTGTGAACTTTGCGATTAAGATTTAATTGATCCTTGAGATACTTTATCAATTTTAGGGTTGAAATGTTTTAGGTTATTTCTATCTTGCTGTCAAATTTTAAGTATTTTATTTTAGTTATTTTTGTTCACTTGTTATCATTTATGTGAAGTTGACAACTTTAAAGCTGACTTAACCTGAAAGCCATGCTTTAAAGCCTTGTTGCATCTGGTTTGGTTTAAGTTTAAGTTTCAATATGTTTCATGTAAATTTTACCCATCCCAATGTGTTTTATTTTATTTCTAAAATATTTTTCAAGTTTATGGGTTTAGGTTTAACTTAGGTTTAAGGTTATACCTAAGAGGTTCTTCTATTTTCAACTTATGGGTTAGGTTCTAACCTAAGGCTTAGGGTAGGTTTAGCTTAAGGTTAAGCTATGATTCAAGTTTGTTTAGCCTAAAGATCAGGGTTGAATTAGGGTTAACTAACCTATGGTTTAGGTTAACTAATCCTATTGGTTTATGGTTAACTAACATAAGTTTTTGTTTAATTAATCCTATTGATTTAGGGTTAACTAACCTAAGGTTTAGGTTAACTAAACATATTTTTTTAGGGTTAACTAAACTAAGGTTTAGGCTTGTCTAATCTTATGGATTAGAGTTAACTAACCTAAGGTTTAAGTTAACTAATATTGTTGGTTATGGTTAACTAACCAAAGCTTTATGTTAATTAATCCTATTGGTTTAGGGTTAACTAACCCAAGGTTTAAGTTAACTAAACTTATTGGTTTAGGATTAATTAACCTAAGGTTTAGGCTTGTCTAATCTTATGGATTAGAGTTAACTAACCTAAGTTTTATGTTAACTAATCCTGTTAGTTTATGATTAACTAACTTAAGGTTTAGGTTAATTAATCCTATTGGTTTAGGGTTAACTAACGTAATCCTATTGGTTTAGGAATAACTAACATAATGTTTAGGTAAACTAATCCTATATTTTTAGGTTTAACTAACATAGACTTTAGGTTAACTAATCATATTAGTTTAGGGTTAACTAACCTAATGTTTAGGTTAACTATTACAATTAGTTTAGGGTTAACTAACCTAAGGTTTAGGTTAGCTAATCCTATTGGTTTAGGGTTAACTAACCTAATTTTTAGGTTAATTAATCCTATTGGTTTAGTGTTAACTAACCTAAGATTTAGGTTAACTAAACCTATTAGTTTAGGGTTAAATAACTTATTGTTTACTTAACTAATCCTATTGGTTCAGGGTTAACTAACCTAACGTTTTGGTTTAACTAATCTTATTGGGTTAGCTTTAACTAACCTAATGTTTTAATTAACTAATCCTATTGTTTAGGGTTAACTAACCTATGGTTCAGGTTAATAAATCCTATGGATTGGTGCAAACTAACCTAATGATTAGTTTAACTAATCCTATTGGCTTAGGGTTAACTAACCTAAGGCTTATGTTAAATAATCTTATTATTTTAGGGTTAACTAAACTAGAGTTTAGGTTAAATAATCCTATTGGTTTAGGGTTAACTAACCTAAGGTTTAGGTTAACTAATCCTATTAGTTTAGGGTTAACTAACCTAATGTTTAAGTTAACTAATCATATTAGTTTAGGGTTAACTAACCTAATGTTTAGGTTTAGCTAATCCTGTGAATTAGGGTAAACTAACCTAAGTTTTAGGTTAACTAATCCCATTAGTTTAGGGTTAACTAACCTAATGTTTTGATTAACTAATCCTACTGGTTTAGGGTAAATTAACTTAAGGTTTAGGCTTAGCTAATTTAACCCCGAAGTTGGCTAACCAAGTGTTGGGTTTAAATTGGGTTCACCCTAAGGGGATGTATTCATATCAGTCTCACTAATGCTAGGAGACTAACATGAGCCCTAAATAGGCTAGACTAGGTTTAGCTCAAGCTCGGGTTAGGCTAACCTAACCTAACTCAAACCTACTTCCCTAATTAGTGAATTATGATTATTAAAATGGTTTTAAATATTTTTTAAGTTTTCTAAGATCCGTTTAAAGTCAAAGAACAAAATCAAAGGTGATTTAGAAATTCCACATTTCTTATTTTTCTTAATTATTTAAAATGACCCGTTTCACTTAAAAAGAAGAAATCTCCCTACAGAGAAATCAAAAAGACTTGAAAAAATCTGTGAAGGTTAAGCGACTTAACTTCTCTGCTAAATTTCATTTTTTTTCATTTATATTTTAATTTTTATGATTTAAATACTCCAGAAATTCAAAAATTATTTTAAAAATATTTAATTGATAAAAAATTGTTATTTCAGTTTTGAAAAATTCTTCTAATTTTTCTGAGTTCATAGCATCTTTTGATTTATTTTTTTGAGTTTTCTACAAAAAGTTATGAAATTTTGAAGTTAAATCCAATTTTCTTCAATAAAAATAATAATAATAATAAAATGAAAATTTGCTACAGTGCCTTCTTCCTTCCTTACGCGACGTAAAAGCTGCGAAAGAGAACCAACGGCCAAATATTCCCAGAGTACGTTCTCCACTGGGGTACATTCTCCACCGATTCTCAACGAAATTTCACTTTCTTGGGCTCATTTTGTTCAGCTCAAAGACTGAATCACATCCACATGGATACTTAAGTATTTTGTGGTCTGATTTTTTATCTAAAGGGAGAGAAGTTCGGGATTATTGTTTCAATTTAAGAGATATAACTGAGCCTAAGAAATTTGTCCTCAATTAGGTTTGAATAAGTAGATCTTTTTGAGCTTATCCAACTCCTCGTGATGTTGAGTTGACGTGATTTTTGCATTGGTTTGAGGTTTACTGGAATTTAGCTCAGTTTCTGCTTTTCCGGCGACGTCGGCATTTCCCGGCGAGGGAGGAGAAAGGGGAGCTGCTGCTGTGTGTATAGAAGAGGGAATGAAGTGGGGGGAAGTGATGTAGTGGGTTGTTCTTATTTTGTAGAGAAAGAGAGGGAGAGAGATAGGAGAGAGGTGTCGTGATAAAGTGCATGCGTGATTTAATTTTTTTTTATCCTACAGCAAGTAAAGTGGAAGTGTTGGTTAAAGTGCATGCACTTATATCTTTTTTTATCCTACAGGAGAGAGAGAGAGAGAGAGAGTGTGGGAGATGAATTTTTTTTAAATTTTTTTTATTTTTATTATGGTTGTAGCGTGGGATTTATGAGCATGCATGAATAGTATATATATATATA
>NW_018250352.1:15435-18857 GCF_001263595.1 Phalaenopsis equestris | reverse complement strand
GGTTTAGGGTTAACTAACCTAAGGTTTAGGGTTAACTAACCTAAGGTTTAGATTAACTAATCCTATTAGTTTAGGGTTAACTAACCTAATGTTTAGATTTAGCTAATCCTGTGAATTAGGGTAAACTAACCTAAGTTTTAGGTTAACTAATCCCATTAGTTTAGGGTTAACTAACCTAATGTATTTGTTAACTAATCCTATTAGTTTAGTGTAAATTAACTTAAGGTTCAGGCTTAGCTAATTTAACCACGAAGTTGGCTAACCAAGTGTTGTGTTTAAATTGGGTTCACCCTTAGGGGATGTATTCATATCAGTCTCACTAATGCTAGGAGACTAACATGAGCCCTAAATAGGCTAGACTAGGTTTAGCTCAAGCTCGGGTTAGGCTAACCTAACCTAACTCAAACCTACTTCCCTAATTAGTGAATTATGATTATTAAAATGGTTTTAAATATTTTTTAAGTTTTCTAAGATCCGTTTAAAGTCAAAGAACAAAATCAAAGGTGATTTAGAAATTCCACATTTCTTATTTTTCTTAATTATTTAAAATGACCCGTTTCACTTAAAAAGAAGAAATCTCCCTACAGAGAAATCAAAAAGACTTGAAAAAATCTGTGAAGGTTAAGCGACTTAACTTCTCTGCTAAATTTCATTTTTTTTCATTTATATTTTAATTTTTATGATTTAAATACTCCAGAAATTCAAAAATTATTTTAAAAATATTTAATTGATAAAAAATTGTTATTTCAGTTTTGAAAAATTCTTCTAATTTTTCTGAGTTCATAGCATCTTTTGATTTATTTTTTTGAGTTTTCTACAAAAAGTTATGAAATTTTGAAGTTAAATCCAATTTTCTTCAATAAAAATAATAATAATAATAAAATGAAAATTTGCTACAGTGCCTTCTTCCTTCCTTACGCGACGTAAAAGCTGCGAAAGAGAACCAACGGCCAAATATTCCCAGAGTACGTTCTCCACTGGTTCTCAACGAAATTTCACTTTCTTGGGCTCATTTTGTTCAGCTCAAAGACTGAATCACATCCACATGGATACTTAAGTATTTTGTGGTCTGATTTTTTATCTAAAGGGAGAGAAGTTCGGGATTATTGTTTCAATTTAAGAGATATAACTGAGCCTAAGAAATTTGTCCTCAATTAGGTTTGAATAAGTAGATCTTTTTGAGCTTATCCAACTCCTCGTGATGTTGAGTTGACGTGATTTTTGCATTGGTTTGAGGTTTACTGGAATTTAGCTCAGTTTCTGCTTTTCCGGCGACGTCGGCATTTCGTCGGCGTTTCCCAGTGAGGGAGGAGAAAGGGGAGCTGCTGCTGTGTGTATAGAAGAGGGAATGAAGTGGGGGGAAGTGATGTAGTGGGTTGTTCTTATTTTGTAGAGAAAGAGAGGGAGAGAGATAGGAGAGAGGTGTCGTGATAAAGTGCATGCGTGATTTAATTTTTTTTTATCCTACAGCAAGTAAAGTGGAAGTGTTGGTTAAAGTGCATGCACTTATATCTTTTTTTATCCTACAGGAGAGAGAGAGAGAGAGAGTGTGGGAGATGAATTTTTTTTAAATTTTTTTTATTTTTATTATGGTTGTAGCGTGGTGAAATCATTGTCCTCACTAGGTGAAATCAACATTCTGGACATGCTTACGTGGTCCATTTCGTCATTCGAGGTCATTCAACAATCGAGTCAAAAATGCATCAAATTTAATTTTCATCAATTTTTTTTGTTCGTGATCGATCATTTTGAAAATTGATCATGAGCTAATTAAATTGGTTTACATTCATTTGAAATTGGACCTAGACATGTTGGATTTGAAATTGAGGTATTTGATTGGTCATGAAACTCAATTTGGCAATTTTTGTCATAGAGAGTGAATTTGGTCAAATTCGACCCTAAATGATCAAGAATTGATTTTAGGGGTGTTTGAGATGATTTTGGAGGATTTGGGAATTTTTGGTCATTGTGTGGCATTTTGGTAAATTTGGTCGACTTTGATCAAAGTGGTCAAAAGGTTTATGTAAAGGCTCGAGGTAAAGGCTCGACGTGGTTCAGAAAGAAATTTGGGGTCAAACGACAGTATTCGGGGTCATTTTTTTATCAATGTGGAGGGTTTTATGATCTCTGAAGAATTTTTTAAGTATTCGTTATTTTGGTGCAAAGTGTCAAAAATTTATTCGGGTGTATGGCGTTATTACAGTTAAAATTCTCACGATGACATAAGGAATGATTTGGTGTGTTTTTTAGTACTTATCGGTGACTCTGAGAGATTTGGGAAAATTTGATATTTTGGGGGTCTAGGGGCATTTTGGTAATTTTTGGAAAAATTGGGTATTTTTTCTATTTATTTGTTTCAAATGGTTTAAATGATAATATCAAATGGTTTGAAGTAGATTTTGTGATTCAATGGTAGTTTTGGGTAATTTTGAAGAATTAGAGTATTCAAATGGGGTATTTTTAGGGGAGACTGGGTACAAATAATTTTTGTCAACCTCATGAGTGTAATGATTGCAACATTATGATATGAAAATGCAATGTTTATGATGATCATGATGATTATGAATGATGATGTAATGTATTGAAATCCAAAAAGGTGTAGAATAGTACAAGGCTTTCCTATGGTTCATAGGTCCTATAGGAATTTTCATCAGGGTTCCCTTATGTAATCTATAATCTTTATAATAAATATTATTGATCACATATAGAATCAACATAAAGAACAAAGATTTGGTTGAAATTTCTAAGGAGAAGGTGGGTAACATTTCTAAGATGTTAAGATAGTCATTAGGAAAGTCCTAAGGGTAGATCCTAATCATTAAAGGAAAGACCCAAAACCCTCACCCAAAAGTGAGGTCAACAAATGGACGCTCAATAGGGCTGGTGTGCTAAATGAGCACACCGCGCGTATTGGAGTTTACCAAGGCGATCAACGAACCAATCAAGAAAAGTTGAAGTTAACTTTCCTTAAAAAGTATAAAACTTAGTAAGAGAGGAAAAATGCTAGTATCCACCATGGGTAGCTTAGTGAACACCCACTGGTGATATAGAAGGTGTTATCTACTGGGTATGAGCAAGAAGGATATTTATTAAAGGTTGATGTGAGTGTGTTCTTTTTAAAAGATGTGAATTTGGATGAGCAACATTATTGTTGGGGATCATTGGACAGAAATTTTGATTTATAACTAAGATTTTGAATTATCAAATCAAAGAAAATATGTGTAATATCATAGGTCAGGAAGAAAAGCAAAATGACTCATCTTCAAGTTGAGATCTAGTTTAAGACACTATTGCACCATTTGAGGTATATGGTCTCAGTGGTAGCAAGTGTCAAATAAAGAGAGTCTAGGATGCCTTTTACACTTAAAGAGGTCTTATACCTACCTCATATATATATATATATATATAATCGTAGGGTTTGG
>NW_018250352.1:9729-15376 GCF_001263595.1 Phalaenopsis equestris | reverse complement strand
CCTTCATATATAATGGCAGGTTTTGGATTTGCTCTGCTAGGGTTTGCGACCTGATGGGTTCCTGTTAGCAGCGCTGCTGGTGGTGGTGTTTGGTACTGCTGGACAGAAGCATCAAGCCTTTGCTGGTAGAGTTAAGAAGGGAGTTTTGGATTTGGGCCAAAAGTTTACTACTCACTGGTAAGGTTACTGTTACATTGGCTTTGGAATTGGTATCTTTGGGATTTCTCTCTGGTTTCTCCTCTGGTTGTTTGGAAAGAGGACGGAAATAACTTCTTTTTTGTTAATGGAGTTTCTACCCATTGTGGTGGAAGTTAATGTTCAATGGGCACACGCTACTTATGCTGGTGTGCTTGGGAATGGGTAGCAGCTTCCCAAAATTTTTGATCATCTTAGTTTTCCAGAAGCTCTTCATGACGCAGCTGTTGGAAAAGGGTCCTACCCCTACATTAATCCCCTGGGTTTAAAAGAAGGTGAAGTAGCCATTTTTTTACCCATGGGGAAATTCAGTCTTTAAATGATAAAATCAGATTCATGATTGTTGAAAATTTTATTTTGGACACCCAAAGATGGATAATGTTAAAAAATTCTTTGAAGAATTACATCTTACTGGACAATGGAAGCTCGGTTTAATGTATGGCAGGCATCTTCTAATTAAATTAGAAAATGAAGAGGATTATGCTAAAATTATGGCCAAACAGTCTTACTTATTGCTGACACCCCATGAAGTTGATTAAGTGGACCCCTGATTTTGACCCAAGTAAGGAACCTCCTATTGTTCCTATATGGTTCAAACTGCCTAATATTCCAATCCAATTTTATCATCAAATGTACTATTTAATATTGGTTGTGCTCTAGGTTGCCCTTTGAAGGTGGATTCCACAACATATAACCTTGCCAGACCTGCTGGGGCTAGATTTTAGTAGAAAGGGATATAACACTCCCATATGTGCATAGGGTGTGGATTGGCACAAAAGATGAAGGCTTTTGGCAAAACATTCTGGTAGAAAGAAGACCTTATTATTACCATCATTGTAGAATGTTTTGGCATACTTTAGAGAAATGTTATAGGCTTCATCCTCCTGCTAGAAAGGCTTCCACGCCTTTAATAGGAGGTGTTGCTGATTAGATGGGAAATCCTCTTTCTCATGATAAAGGTAATACAACTTTGCAAGGTACTAAAGAGATGGCTGAACAAGTAATACAAGACAGTAATTTAGGTCAAGAGAATGCTTTTGTTCTAAAACAAATAACTGATCAAGGAGAACACACAAAAGCCCAATACGCAATGGAGGTGGATCAACCAACAATACCTATTAGAAATCTGGAACAAGGGAATGGTTTATCTTTAAATCAATCACTAATAGAAAATGATAATATGAGAATTGAAGAAACACAGAAGGACCATATAAATAGTGTAGAAAGTCAATTAGATATCAATCCTCACAAGGCCGATGACCCCTATAATAAATGTGATGACAGATATACTTACAGAAGAATGGCAGGTTCAAAAAAGTCAAAAAAAGAAAAAAGTAGAATGGAACCAAGATATGTGCAGGAAGCTCTCTCTACTGATGGAACTCCCTCTTTTCAACCTATAGAGATGTATCCTAGAACTAAAGGAAAAGGGTGAACCTTTTCATAATGATTAAGTTCTTATTCTGGAATATCAAGGGTATTGCCCACCCCTCTTCTCTTAAGAGATTAATTCATTTGGTTAGATCTCATAAAGTATGGTGCTTTGCTGTTTTGGAACCTATGGTCACAAAGCATTATAAAAAAGTTTCCTAAATTCACTCATTTTGCTGATTCAAATAACAATATCTGGCTTTTTGCTAGGTCTGAACATCCGTGGAAGGTACTGTAAAATCACTTTCAATTCATCCACGTCCAATTTATTATTGGGGCCCAAGTGGGTTATGCCACTTTTATTTAGGCTAGCTGTACGGCTAGCCATCAGATTACCTTATGGTCTGATTTACTGCAAACTTGTCAATCTATCAACTCCTTTTGGATTATGGGGGGAAATATTAACTGTGTTGCCACACTTGCTAAAAGAAGAGGTGATAGACCACCACTTAGATCCTCAATGAATAGATTTAATGATTTTCTCTCAAAGCTGCCTTATTTGATTTGGGTTATATAGGTCCTGACTTTCTTGAGGAAGTCAAAAAAGTGTGCATTACTGATAATGAGAAAAATCCCTGGATCAACCTATGGCATCTCCAAAATAATGTTGCTTCTCAGCTTAAAAAGTGGAATTGGAACAACTTTAGGAATGTTAATGACAACTTGAAGGCTGCCCAAGATAAGGTTCTTGCTATGGATAAAGGCTTTCAAAGGGGGAGTATTCTGAAAATTATTTGCATAAAGCCAATGAAGAACTTCTCATGCAAATTAATTATTTTGAAAGCTTTATGAAATAAATAGCTGTTGTCACCAAATTTACTGAGGGAGATAGGAATTCCAGCTACTATCATGCCTATATTAAATACAGGAGGAAGTGTAACATAATCCTGTCTATTAATAATTCTGAAGGGAATTGTCTATCTGATGCTAAGGCTATTGCACAAGATGCTGTCAACTATTTTCATAACCTCTATAGTACTAAACCAGTTTGTAGACCTCAAATTAATGTTGAACTTTTGGTTGGCTGTAAAGAGTATGTCCAAAGCTTGCAGCTAACAAATATTCCTCTTGAAGGAGAAATTAAAGCAACAATGAAGTCTATTGATGGGCACAAGGTGGTTGGACCAGATGGTTTTACTGCAAACTTCTATACAAAATCTTGGCCTCTTATTAGTGGGGACTTTGTTGCTGCTGTTCAAGAATTTTTGAGGGGTGTGGATCCTCCAAGATACTTCAATGCTTCTACTGTCACACTGATTCTCAAGAATAACATTAGGAAAAGCTGGGGAGTTTTCAGACCTATTAGCCTTACCAATGTGGTATCTAAAGTAATAAGTAAAATTATTGTCACTAGTCTTCAACCACACCTACAATAGCTCAGCAATAACCAAATGGCTTTTGTTAAAGGCAAAAATATCACTAAAAATATTCTACTTTCTCAATAACTTCTATTGGATTTGGATAGAAAGTGTTGAGGCAGTAATGTTATCTTTAAGCTGGACATTAAAAAAGCCTATGACTCCATCAATTGGGACTTCATTTTGAAAATTTAGGCTGCTAGGGGCTTTTCTGAATATTCAAAAATTTGATCAAGAGATCGCTTCAATGTAACAATCACTCTGTGTTAATCAATGAGCAAAGCCATGGGTTCTTCATTGCTACTAGGGGCGTTTACTACATCTCCTTATCTGGCCTATCATCACAGATCTAATGTTGGTGTGAGTCACCTGTCCTATGTTGATGATATTATCATTTTCTCCAGGGCTACAAAGATTGCTATTAAGAAGCTTTATCAAGGGCTTAAACATTTCCAACAAATTTCAAGTATGGAACTTAACAAACAAAAATGTCAGATTTTTACTAGCTCTCATATTTTTCCACAGATAAAGCATTGGATTGTTCAGTATGTTGGGTTTAGTCTTGCCAATTTGCCAATCAAGTACATGGGGGTTCAACTTATTAAAGGAAGAACCAAGCAAACTCAATTTAATGATGTGATTGATCATATCCAAGCTCAACTACCATGCTGGACAAACTCCTTCCTCTCCAATGGTGGAAGAATAACTCTTCTTAAAAGCATCTTGATTGCCATTCCTTCATATGCTCTCCAAATGTTTACAATGAAAAAAGGAACTCAAGTGTTGGTGGGGAGAATGTTCAATAAATTCTTGTGGGAGCAGATTCATTGGTTACCATGGCAGAAACTCTATAAACCTCTTCATGCTGGTGGTCTGGGGTTCAAAGACTTCCAATAACTAAGCTTCATCAATATTTGTAAGCTTTGGATAAAATTTAGGGTCCAGGATAGTCTTTGGGCTCTTTTTATGAAAGAGAAATACTGCAGATCTATACATCCTATTCTGGCTACAAAAAAGCTTGGTGATTCCAGACTTTGGAATAAATTATTGGAGATCAGAACTCAAGCTAAAGAGTTGTTTATTTGGGAACAAGGAGAAGGTCAAGTTAACTTTTGGTTAGACAAATTGACTTGGAATGGTGAACAACTTCATTGCTCCTCCCCTGACCCCAATTATCAGTCTAAGGTGAAGGAATATTGGTCTGATAACCAATGAAAATATAGCATGCTGAATAATATTTTAAATGATAAATAGTTACAATGGGTAAAGAACACCTCTTTCTGCCTTGAACAAAAAGACAAAACGGTTACTAAGCAAGCTGCATCATAGAAGTTGTCTGTTATATGTTTCAAAACTTCTACAAGTGACAACCTGTCTTGTGGGGTAAAACTATGTGGTGTAAGTGGTTGACCCCCTCTATGTCCTTTTTATGCTAGAGAATTTGGCAATCCTTGCTTCCAACTGATGACATTTTGAAAATGTAAGGACTAAGGGGCCCTTGTTGTTGTTACCTATGTAATGGGGAGGAAGAAACCTTAGACCACCTATTTTTCTCCGGTCCTTTCTCTCAAAGGATTTGGTCTAATATTTTAAGGCAGTTAAATATTGATACCTTTAAAGTCAGATGGGATATATTCTTCTACTTCTGGAAGGAATGGCAAGATGCTAATTTGTTGATTATTACTTGCATAGTACTCTGGTTTCTCTGGATGAGTAGAAATTAGGCTAAGTTTGATGATTCTAAACCATTAGATAAGACTGCGGTGTTCAATTGCACTTCATATATGCAAAACATTATTAAATATCAGTACTTCCCTAATCTATTTTTGGATTAGAGGCATAATGTGAAAATTTAGCAGATATACAAGCAAACTTTGGTTCTTTAGACCCCTCCTCCTTTAGGTTGGCTGAAAGAAAACACTGATCGAAGCTTGACTAATGAATCATCTGGGTTTGGGGAGTGTTTAGAAACTCCCTAAGGAAGTTTTTGATATACTTTTCCTCACAAACTTGGGCTATTGATGCACTGGAAACTAAAATGATAGCAATATATTGGGCTATCTATTTTGCTAACCAATGTAAGATCAACAATTTGATTGTTGAACCTGACTCCAGCATGTGTGTAAGGATACTATAGAAATAAGTGAGAAGGAAGTGGAACCTCCCTGGTATATTCTCAGATGGATCAACAAACTTAAGCAATTCTTGAATAATGTAAGAGTTAAGTTTCAGCAAATTCTGAGAGAAGGTAATGGTCTGAGAGAAGGTAATGTTCCTGTCACTGCTTAGCTACCTTGGGGAGAAATACTGAAAAAAATTTAGTTGGATCTATTCCTTCAGCTCAGCTAGATTTTCTGTTACATGGAAATAGTTTAGCTATTCATTACCTTCATAGTTAGTAAGTTGTTAGTCTACATATATATACTTGTTTGTTAACAGAGCTATATATATATATATATATATTGCTTTGAGATTTTTGGGTTTGTATGTGGGTGGTTCATCCCCTTATGAGTGAGTCATGTTTTATTATTTTTGTTTTCTAGACAGGGGACCACTCCTAAATTAGTACTTTGTATTTCTTCTTTCTATTTAACATGTAAAGAGATGATTAATGCTCCTTCTCACTATATATATATATATATATATATATATTAAATTAAACA
>NW_018250352.1:0-9711 GCF_001263595.1 Phalaenopsis equestris | reverse complement strand
TGTATGTATGTATATATATATATATATATATATATTTGTGTAAGGAGCTAAACTCCAATTCATTGAACTTAAAAATTAGTTACATAGAGGAGAAGAGGGCCTATAAATGGAGGCAACCTCTCAAAACATCAAAAGGAAGCTATCTAATATAGGGAAGAGATAAAAGATCACTGGATAATAGGAAGGTCAGTGAGGGAGGAATCCTTTTTCTCACCAAAGGGAATTCAGTGTGAAGTCCCCTTCTAGCCAGCCAATCAGAAGGTCTAGTACCTTCTCTATGTATATGAGTGAAAATTATGGAGTAATTCTTCAGCAATAGATGAATCCCATAAATCTAGCAGATTAAGTTCCAGGGAATGTCACAAGAACCCATGATAATGTTGATAAGAAGCAAGGAATCAGATTCAACCCACAGCTGGTTAAAGTTGCAAGTTCTAACAAAATAGAGGGCCCAAAAAAGATCTTGATATTCAGTTTCAAGAGGATCAACAGCCATAACAGGAGATTGAAAATATAAGATGCACCTCCCCTCATGATTTCTGAAGACACCACCAATACCTGCATAATGTGACTTGTACCTACCATCTGTATTAACTTTGATCTAGCCATACTTGGGAAGAGATCAGCAAATTTTCAAAACTTTAGTAGTTGAGGATTTAGAAAAGGGGGCCAACTCCAATACAACTCCAAACTTTTTGAGTTTAATCAATTTTTGTACATAGGCAATGCAATTTAGGCCCACTTTCATTGGCTCTAAGGAAGTAGCTTCATACTTCAGGTGATTTCTAGCCATCCAAACAAAACATGCCACAATATTGGGGATATCTTGAAGTTTTATACCCCTCCAATTAGACCAACAATTATAGAAAACATCCCATTAAAGATTCATGGTTGGAACATTCAACTTTTCTAGCACTATAGTCCAAGTTTTCTGTACCCAAGGGCATGCAAAGAAAAGATGAGCAAGAGTTTCCTCCTCAGTCAGATAAAAAATACATCTAGAGGTTCCTCTAAGGCCCTTCAATTTCAAGATTTCATCAGTGGGAATTAACTTTGAGAAGAGTCTCCAAATGAAAACGGACATGGAAGGAGTAAGAAATTTGTTCCAAATTATATGACCCCAATCCACCACCTGATGGGGAGGAGGAGATGGATATATGTTCTTTTTTATTACAATTCTGTCCTCTTCCCATTTTTAACAGAGAGTTTCAGAATATTAGAGATTTGAGATGGGTCACAGAATGGAAGGATAGGATTAAGGTTCCCCTTATCATGTTCCCATAGATCCTTCACATACTTGGGGAAGGCTGGAGCATTTTGATCTTGAAGCAGGTTGCCTTCCAAAGACCAATTATCCCACCAAATGTTCACCAAACCATCACCAATCTCTTAGACAAACATTTGTTCAACATATTCCCTAATATGTAACATCTTTTTCCAAATAGGAGAGTCCCCCAATCCCACAGATAATTGGGTAGGATATTGGTGCTTACAGTATTTTCCCCATAAGAAGTCAGCCCAAAGGGAGGACTGGGATCTGAATTTAATCTAGAGTTTACAAAGGTTAGTGTGCATTATTTGAGGAAAGGACTTAAAGCCTAATGCTCCTTCCATTAATTGTTTACAAACCTTAACCCAATTAGTCCAGTGTTTTTGCTTCCTTTGACCAGCCCACAGAAATCTATTGAACATACCTTCCAATAATCTTTGAGCAGCCTTTTTTATAACATTCATTTGTAGAAAATAAGATGGAATGGCTGATAGAATACTTTCAGAAGGGTTATCCTACCCCCGTTGAATAAATAAGAATTCTCCCATGCTTGCAGTTTCCTTTGAATCTTCTCTAGAATATGATCAAACTAAAAAATTTTTAGTTCTCCCTTTGATAAGAAACACCCCTAGATATTTCACATGAAGTTGGCTGTTGGTAAAGCCAGTGAAGTCAGAAACCCAGTTCTTAAACTCACTCTTGCATTGTTTGCTGAAAATAGAAATGCACTTCTTGCCATTCAACTTCATTCTAGAAACATCCTTGAAATTCTCCAAGCACTGCATGAGAAATCTAACAGCAAGTTTGGAAGCTTTGGAAAATACAATAATATCATCAGCAAAAGCTATATGATTCTATATGATTAATTATGATGGAAGATCTATGACTATAAAGGGAGTGGGGTTTCCTGGATGTCACATCATTCAAAAATCTGGATAAGTAGTCAAAGACCAAAAAAAATATGGTAGGGGATAGTGGGTCACCTTGTTTAATACCTCTGGATGCACTAATAAACCCATGTGAAGTTCCATTTATAAAGACTGAATGAAAATTATTAGCCAGCCATCTATTGATTAAAGAGACAAAAGAAGGGGGGAAACCTCTGACAATGAGAACCTATTCAATAAACTTCCAACTGATTGTGTCATAAGCTTTTCTGATATCCAACTTGAGAATTAAATTCCCTCCTCTAGTGATTCTGTCCAAATCTAATACCAACTCTTCGGCCAAACGAACATTATCTACAATGCTTCTATCCTTGATAAAGGCTGTCTGATTCTTGCAGATAAGTTGATTCAAATGAGGTTGTAATCTATGGACCAGAACTTTACCTATAATCCTTGAAATAACAAAAGTAAGGTTAATAAGTCTGAAATTTTCCCATTTGTGAGGAGTTTATTCTTTGGGAACCAAAGTAATAGTAGAGGAGGAGAAGTATTTGGGGAGATCAGCACCCCAGAAAAAACTTTGGACTGTTGCAATAACATCTCCCTTCATAATCAGCCAGGCCTTTTTATAGAAGTCAGCTGTGAACCCATCAAGTCCAGCAACCTTTGTACTGTCAATAGAATTCAGTGCTTTCCATATTTCCTTTTTATCAGGAATATCAGTGAGAAAAAGGCTTTGAGTGAACTCCCTTTCCTTATCAAATAATGTGTATTAAATGGCAGATTGAGAGGCAGAAGGTTGTTCGAAAATGTTTTGAAAATATTGAACAACATTTCAAGCTATACCTTCAGTAATTGTAATCAATTGAGCCTCCTGTGTAGTGATTTTATGAATAGTGTTGCACTTCCTTCTATAGTTGATGCAAGCATGGTAATATTTAGAATTTCTATCCCCATCACAAAATTTCATTCTATTGGCCTTTTGAGCATAGAACTCCTCTTGCATATTGTTGGCATCCCGCAGGTGTTCATTAGCAGAATGAAGCTCAATTCAGACCCATGTCCAAAGGTCATGAGTTGTTCTATTTGCAATACCTTCTTTTCAGCCTCTATCACCTCTATCACAATACCTTCTTTTCAGCCTCTATCACTTTGCTATCAATGTTCCCTACCACTTCCCAATTCCATTTAGAAAGATGTTTACTGAATTTTTTATGTAATAGCCATATATCGCCATAGTTTGATACCAGGAATGTGATGGTGAACATCAACCCAAGCCAAAGAGACTTGATTTAAGAAACCCCCATGCATGGACAACATATTAAGATATCTGAAATTGGCTTTGCTTTTAGTAGTGTTGGCAGATATATGAATAAGAAAAGGTCTATAGTCAGACCCACTCATAGCCAAGTGTTGGGCAGATGTGTGAAGGAAATCTCTGAACCAAATGACATTCACCAAAACTCTATCCAGCCTCTCCCATATCCCCCCCTTCTCCATGTGTACTTAGGACCAGTAAATCTCAAATCATAAAGTCTAGCATACTGGATATTGTCATTGAAAAAGTTCACAAGGTTGATATCAAGAGATCTTCCACCCTTCTTCTCCAGTCCCCTCGGGTCAAGAGTTTGATCCCACCATAGCGTGGGGGCACTGAAATTTTAGGCACCTGACGCGGGCTCTCATTTTTGGGCCAAAAAGTGCATGGGAAATTGATATTGGGCCTCTACCAAATATTAATTTCCTTTATATATGTATATATATATATATTCAACCTATATCCGTTAGGCGAAGGATGAAATGAATCGAGAGGTATTGTCATGATTCAACAGAAAGGTGGCCATGATCTGACCGGGGTCACCGTAATTTGGCAAAGGATTGTCATGATTTGACAAAGAAATCAACATAGTCGCAAGTGGGAATAACCAAGTGTGTATTTCATTTTGTGTATGCTTAGTCAATGTCGACGTAGCAAAGTGTAAAAATTTTTGTTTGGTGTGTGCGTAGTCAGTGCCGACGTAGCGTGAGTGAACTTTTCATATGGTGTGGGTGGAACAAGTGCCTCAAACTCGCTGTGAGATCTTATTTATTGTTCTGATTTTATCACATGAGGAAGGAGTGCATTAAGACTCATATCCAACCCAATAATAGAAAGTGTCGAGAATGGATGAGGGAAAAGCTATCCCAGGTGCCGAGAAATGATTAAGCTATCAAGCTCATTGTATGTGCTGAGAAAGAATGAAGCTATGAAACCTATCCTAAGTGCTGAGAAAGGATGAGTTTATGAAGCTTATCTTAGGTGCCGAGAAAGAATGAGGCTATGAAGCCCATCTTTTGAGTTGAGCAAGGATGAGGCTATGAAGCCTATCTAAAGTGTTGTGAAAGTATGAGGCTATAAAGCCTATCCTAGGTGTCGAGGAAGGGTGAGGCTATGAAGCCTATCCCAGTTTACTGAGGAATGATAAGGTTATAGAGCCTATCTCAGGTGCTGAAAAAGGATGAGGCTATGGAGCCTATCCCAGGTTGTTGAGGAAGGACAAGGCTATGAAGCCTATCCCAAAAGCTGAGAAAGGATAAGGCTATGAAGCCTATCCTAGGTGCTAAGAAAAGATAAGGCTATGTAGCCCAAGTGCTGAGAAAGGATGAGGCTATGGAGCTTGTCCCAGGTGCTGAGAAATGATAAGGCTATGACACTTGTCCCAAGTGCTGAGAAAGGAAGAGGCTATAGTGTCTATCCCAGATTGTTGAGAAAAGATGAGGCTATGAACTCTATCCGAGGTGCTAAGAAAGCATGAGGCTATGAAGCCTATCCCAGGTTACTGAGGAAGGATGATCCTATGAAGTCTATCCTAGGTGCTGAGGAAGGATGAGGCTATGAAGCCTACCCCAGGTTGTTGAGACTGTTGAGATAGCTGAGATTGCTGTAGAATTGGTGAAATTGTAGTGATTGTAAAGTTTTGCAGACAATTTATGAATTTTCTAGAAGTTTGTGAAAGAGCCTGAGATAGATGTAAATGTGAACAGTTCATGATGACAAAAGACCATAAACCAATAGAGAATAGTACGTAGAAAACTGTGGTTTTGCCAGTTTGTTTTGTGCTTTGAGCTCTTTTTAGGCATTTTGAAAGATTTAACTTTTCTTGTAACTATTTGGATTTTCCAAACATTTGTGAAAGTGTAGAAAAATATGATGTGCCAAATTTTATTGTTGATGATGGTTTTTTTTAAGCTTTATTATAAGTTTTGAGTTTTGAACCCAGTTACAGAGAATGATAGTATTCACGTTTCTATGAAACAAGCTTTTATTTTCAAGACATTGCGACATATGCCACCTCCCAAAGTACCAGTAAGTGTGGCTCCTCTTCATAGGTATTAATCAGAAAGGTTCACTTTGAGTATACACAAAGGTATACCGCTTTCAGGACTGCATCGGCTGAAAAGGTTGCAACTTTGCAGTTTCATTGTAGTTGACATTACAATAGTTATCACTGTAGTAGTTTTTGTTTCTTCGATACCACTAACTTCATTGAATGAATTTTCAAAGTTCATTCATGGTGTTCTCTTTACTAGAGTGTTGAGCTTCACACGAGGATAATGTGACCCTGATCTTGATGATGTTGATTTATTTATTACTGATCTAAGTTTTTAAAGGTTTTTTGCACTGTATTTGAGAAATAATTTTGACATTATTTGAATTATTCTTGGAGTTGAATTCTTTATGGCGCTGCAAAATATGACTTCAGAGTCAAATTTCAATTAATTGCTAATAGCATAGCCTTCCACCTTAAGCTTCCTCTTTCTGGGCCAAAATGGGTTTTAAATTTTAAGACCATGTGATCAAAACATTTTTCAATTCCCAAAGATACTTCAAGGCCCATTAATAACCAACCAAAAGACTTAAATTTACTTAACATTTTTCTGAACATAATATCAAATACTTTTCTTAAGATGACAATAATTTTGAGCTTGAAGTTCCTTGGGGAGACTTTGTAAAAATTCTTCCAGAGCTTTCTGGAGACCTCCTGAGCGAAACCTTTCCTAGCAACTCAAAGCCATTTTTTGAGTTCAATTTTGGAGCTCAATTTCAAGGCCGAAACATGACATCCTCCAAACCTCCACAAAATTCAAATTAATTACACCCACACCATCCAAACATCAAGAGAGGAAGATCCCCCACAAAAGCCCTATCACCCAGCCACCCTAAGGTGGACTTCGAGCAAACCCCCAAATCGACCTTGGTCAAATTTGGGTCTAGGAGTTTCACCACGACCAGAGGCTCCATCTCTATGCTCCTGGGATGCACACAAAGCTTTTACAAACATCCAACCAAGGCTACCCCTCTTGGACAAAGGTATTGAAATTTAACCCTAAACCAAGCTTCTTTTAATTATTAATGAATATAAAATCAATTTAAGGGTTCATCAACCATATGGATGTGTTTGACTAGTCAAGGCAAACATTTAAAAAAAAATCCGCACTCAATTTCATTAAGAATCGAGTGAGATATTAGCGTTTTAAAATGGATGGTTTTCGTGTCCAGATCATTTTGGATGATGACCCGTGATCGTCAAATACAGTGTGTGTTGATTGAACGGCCCTGATTGTGTCGGACGGAGCGCAGTCCGATGGTGTGGGAAATGAGCTGGCTGGCAGTGCCCAATCAGGCCTGTTCGACCCGTACGAGGTTGACATGGATAAGTAGAAAAATAGGGTCTTTTTCTTATTTATTTAATCGCCAAAACTTTAAAAATACATAACTTTGTGTAGAAAAATCATAAAAACAAAATAAAAATTTCCACTTGCTGAGTGAACAGAGGAGAACAAGGTGAATTAAAATTTATGCCTATTTGATGAATATTTTAATTTAAAAAAAAATGAATTAGCGTCAGGATTATTTCAAATCTCCATGCTTGTAGGCATTTCACCATGGCCTGAATTTTTGGCACGTTGTATCCTCTTTAAAGGGAAACATTCCCTAATTTTTCCAAGATTAGAGGAGACCAATAGGCAGAGATCCATATTCTTCAAGTCTATGCACATTATTTGCTTAAATTAATCATAATAACTAACATTTTTCTTAGAAAAGTCCAAGAAAATTTTGAAAGGTTTACTATGGCCAGAGAACCCTTAAGAAAATTTCTCATGAGTCAAGTCATTCAAAATATACCTAATATTTACAAATCCTAAATCACAAAGATAATTAATTTTGGAAAGCACAAACATCAAAATGACATAAATTTTGATCTCCAGTGTTATTTAGGCACCAGATAACTCACCATAAAAGTTTCAAAGCACTTTGAGTTCATTTGGCAACTTAAGTTGATTTTTAAGGATAAAATCATTTTAGCACTTGAAAGATTTTTAAAAATTAAAATATAACTTAAAAATTTATAAAAACTTTTTTTTGAGTTCTCTGTGATCAGGGGTATTTTCTAAAAAGAAAATGTTATTTAAAATAAAAACTTAAATTTTAGTCAATTTTTTTTTAAATATTGAAATAATTAAAAATCAATAAAAATCACAAAAATAATAAAATTCATAAAAATATTGTAAATTGCTTCCTAAGCACTTAGAAATAATTGAGATAATTTTTCAGATTTTCTAAATAGAAGATATTGAATTTTAAAGCTTAAAATAATTTTTAAAGGCTAAAAATGGTTTTTTTCACTAAAATAATTCCAATAATTCAAAAAAAAAAATTGTGAAATTTGTTTTTCTATGTCACTTGACTTTCTCTATGTCACTTGACATCAGAGAGATTTCATAAAAACATAAAACTTAATTTTTCACATTTAAAATATTTTATAATTAATAAACACTTTAGAACTTAAAATAATTCTTAAAATTCAAATAAAATTCGAAAAATCATGAAATTTGCTCCAAAGGCTTCTCTAGTCTAAGCCTACCTTCAGTAAAAATTTCAAGGGATTATAATTTACCTAGGAGAAGTTAGGAATTTTCTTTGAAAAATCTTATTTTTGCATTAAAAATAATTATATAGATAAATTAAATTTTGAAAAATCACACTTTCTCCTCTGATGTCTCAATTGACCCATAAGTGAGGTAGGTAAAATTCCAATGTCATTTGGATTAAATTTGATGAATTATGAAGTGATAGAACCTTAGGGAAAAATGTGTAATTTTGGAAATTAAGCCTTAATTAACATTTAGGTCTAATCTTAGGCCTAATCTCAGAAAGGGAAATGGGAAATCTTTGATTCTAATTAACATATTTGGATGATAGAAACACAAGGGGTTAACTGGTAGAAACCAACCTCACTTGTCCTAATTAAAAAGGATAAATTTGAAATTTTATAAATTTGAAATTTTAAAGGATAAATTTGAAATTTTCTTAAATTACATAAATTTGAGAGTCTAGCTGATTAAATGATTCTAGATTTAGGGGTATGACTTTCGGTGTTAATAACTCACTAATTTAATACCCGTATTTAATGAATGAGAAACAAAAAACATGAATCATCACCACTACTTATAAGTCAATTTCATTTGCAATGACTAAGACACTCATCAAAATTATAAGGGCTTAGTAGTGACTTAGGCTAAATCAAGTTTCATTTACATAAGGATTAGAAATGTAAACATCATTCAAAATTAAAACATCTTACAAACACTACAAGCCCAAGTCAAAATTTGACTAAGTCTCTTAAACTTGTCTCTTTAAGGGTCTTCACGCATATAATTCTTAAATTGAATTACGAGTGATAATTACCCTATTCCTAGAGATAATTGAGACATCAATGCTCACTGAGCACTAAGGATAATTACAGGATGAATTATTAAGCAACATGATAAGTTTAAAAGAACTCGAGATTTTCCACTAGAAAGCGAGAGGGTAGCACGGACCAACTTCCTTCTCTAGATATGTTGGATACCTCAGAGAACTACTAAACTTAATATGTTTTGCTTGATTAAATCATCCTTAATTAAACTCCTAAGGACCACCAAGATATGACATAGGGTTACGAAAACTCCCAAAACATTATTTTTTTGCCTCTACATGAACTGCCTTCACATGCATTTTAAGTTTCTGGTGGTCGAACAAGAAGACTCGCCAGGTGCGCTATTACAATTTTCATCATCGTTTTTTTTGTACTTTTATGCTATATTTTTATGCTTACACAAATTTGCATGCTAAACAACAATGTCACCCTGCATGAAAACTAAAACTATCAGGATAGCCACAAAATCAAAACTAAAACTAAAACAAATCAACCATGTTAAAATTTACTGCCACAACATTCAAAGAAGCTTTTGAGGTATCCCATCGTATAAATAAAATTATGGAACTCTCTAAGTTGAGTTTAGTAAGTTCATTTGCACTAAGTGAATCCAATAAAAAATAGTGGTACCAAAATGAGGGAACCGTAGGATCCTACCGGTCTCGCTCTAATGAACTTTAACATGCCCCCATAAAATTTAAAGAACTACAACCATAGGGCCACCTGATTTGACATAACTTGACACACTAGAAGAATCAAACTCATCGCGGGAAGGAGCATGGAGCTAGCATGGTGGTCAGCACAACCATCTTCA
>NW_018250351.1:0-3432 GCF_001263595.1 Phalaenopsis equestris | reverse complement strand
TTCAAAAAATTGGGATTAAGAGAAATAACCCATACCACACGTTCAGTTACATATCCTAAGGGAGTTATAGAAGATGTGTTAATAAAAGTGGATAAATTTATCTTTCCCTTGGATTTCATTATGTTAGATATGGAGGAAGATAAGGACATAATAAGGAGATGCCTATCATTTTGGGGAGACCTTTCCTAGCCACAAGAAGAGCAATGATAGATGCGCATAAAGGGGAATTAATAATGTAGGAGTTAAAGAAGATGTCCTTGTGAAAGTGTATCAATTTATCTTTCCAATTGATTTCATTATGTTAGATATGGAGGAAGATAAAGAGATAACTATCATTTTGGGGGACCTTTCCTATCCACAAGAAGAGCAATGATAGATGTGCATAAAGGGGAATTAATAATCAAAAGGGGAATTAATAATGTAAATCAATGATCAAACTGTTGCTTTCATTATCTCAAGATCAATGAAATATCCTCCAAAAGGTAAGGATGGTGAATTTTATAGGATGGATGTTTTAATATATCTAAGTGAATGTCATTTCAAAACAACTTATGAAGAAAAACTTGAAGAAAAATACTTGGAACACGAACAAGAATAGGTTGAAGATCTTTTTAAGGAAGATTCAAACTATGTTCGAGAAAGTTTTGAAATTTTGGACACGTTAGAAAAAATAAATCATTTTGTTTATCAATAGAAAAACCTCCAGAACTTAAGTTGAAATTGTTTCCTGATCATTTAAAATATGTCTTTTTAGGAGATTCCTCTGCTTTACCAGTTATAATTTCCTCAAAGTTAACTATGGAAGAAAAAGAGGAAGAAGAAGAAAGGTTGAAAAATTTTAAGAAAGATTTTGGATGGACAATTTCTGATATTAAACGAATCAATCTTTCAATTTGTATGCATAGAATTCATATGGAAGAGAACTGCAAACCCAGGGCTGATCCACAAAGGTGACTAAATCTTGTTATGAAAGAAGTTGTTAAAAAAGAAATTTTAAAGCGGTTAAATGCTGGAATTATCTCCCTTATTTTGGATAGTGCATGGGTTAGTCCAATTCACTGCGTTCCTAAGAAATGAGGAGCAACTGGAATTGTGAATGGCAAACCCAGGGCTGATCCTCAAAGGTGACTAAATCTTGTTATGAAAGAAGTTGTTAAGAAAGAAATTTTAAGGCGGTTAAATGCTGGAATTATCTACCCTATTTTGGATAGTGCATGGGTTAGTCCAATTCACTGCGTTCCTAAGAAAGGAGGAGCAACTGGAATTGTGAATGAACATAATGAATTAATACTTATTAGACAATTTATAGGTTGGAAAATATGCATTGATTATAGAAAATTAAATCTTGCCACTAAGAAAGATCATTTTCCATTACCCTTTCTAGATTAAATGATGGATAACCAATTCACTGCGTTCCTAAGAAAGGAGGAGCAACTGGAATTGTGAATGAACATAATGAATTAATACTTATTAGACAATTTATAGGTTGGAAAATATGCATTGATTATAGAAAATTAAATCTTGCCACTAAGAAAGATCATTTTCCATTACCCTTTCTAGATTAAAGGATGGATAAACTAGCTGGGCATAAATACTTCTATTTTCTGGATGGATATACTGATTATCACCAAATACAAATATCTCATGAGGATCAAGAGGAAACAACTTTTACCAGTCCTTATGGTACGTTTACTTTTAGAAGGATGCCCTTTGGTTTATGTAATGCCCCTACTACATTTCAAAGATGTATGATGGCAATTTTTTTGTGATTTAATTGAAAAAAGGACTGAAGTATTCATGGATGATTTTTTAGTCCTTTCTTTGACTAAGATGATCAAGAGAATCAAGAGAAAACAACTTTTACCAGTCCTTATGGTACGTTTACTTTTAGAAGGATGCCCTTTGGTTTATGTAATGCCCCTACTACATTTCAAAGATGTATGATGGCAATTTTTTTGTGATTTAATTGAAAAAAGGACTGGTCTTTATGGATGACTTTTCAGTGTTTGGAACTTCATTTGACTCATGTTTAGAACATTTATCCAAAGTTCTTAAGCGCTTTGAAGAAACAAATTTAGTCCTTAATTGGGAAAAATGCCAATTTATGGTAGCATGAGAAATTTAAAAAATGGTATGGAAGTAGATCCTGCTAAAATTCAAGTGATCTCTAATTTATCTTATCCAACAAATGTAAGGGAAATTAGGATTTTCTTTAGGACATGCTGGATTCTACATGTGATATATTAAAAACTTTTCAGAGAATTGTAAGCCTTTATTCCATTTACTGGAGAAAGATGCAATTTTCAATTTTGATGAGGAATGCCTAAAAGCTTTTAATTTCTTACAAGAAAAATTAATCACTGCACAAATTAAAGTTTCAGCAAACTGGGGGAAACCTTTTGAATTAATGTATGATGCTAGTGATTATGCTATAGGAGCTGTTTTAGGACAAAGATATGATAAAATTTTTAAAGTAATTTACTAAGCTAGTAGAACTCTTATTGAAACTTAAACCAATTATACAACAACTAAAAAAGAGTTCTTAGCAATAGTATATGCTTTTGATAAATTTAGATCATATTTAATTATAACTCATTGTGTAGTGCACAAAGATCATTCTGCAATTAAGTACTTAATGAAAAAGAAGGATGCTAAACCAAGACTTATAAGATGGATTCTTCTTTTGCAATAATTTGATTTTGAAATAGTGGATCAAAAGGGGACTGAAAATCAAATTGCTGATCATTTGTCCAGGCTTGAGTTAGAAAAACTACTCTATTTTGAAAAAAAAATTAATGAACATTTTCCAGATGAAAAATTGTTCACTATAAACCAGTGGCGTGTTCCGTGGAATGCCTACAATGTAAACGTTAATGTTAGCGATATTATATCTTATGGAATGACATACCAACAAAAGAGTAAATTTGTTTCTAAAGCTATAACTTATTTTTGGGATGACCCATTTCAGTAACTCCTAAAGAAACTCATATACAAATTGTACATATTTAGTTTTTAAAGATTGAAGTGTCACTTGAGGAAAAGTAACATTTTTTAGTTTCGGGGATTTTGATACGCCTAAATTTTATAATATTTTTAGACACATTTTTATACCTACATTTGAGATATTACACTTTAATGGAAGGTATTTTTGTGTTTTTCTTTCAGGTACAGGTAAAAATTTATAAATGCTTAAAGGAGTGAAAAAAGATCAAATTTGGAGCAAATAGGTGAAAAATGTGCAAAAGTGTTTTGGCGCCTGAGCGCCGGATCCGGCGCTTATTCGCGGATTAAATAGAGAAGGCCGTGCCTAAGCACGAAAGACCCCACGCTTAAGCGCCAGTGGCAGTTACTGGATGAGTAAATTCGATTTTTTCGAATTTTGAAGAGGTTTCTGAGTCACCTATTGGTTTAATAGGTGGTTACAACCACCAT
>NW_018250350.1:0-233 GCF_001263595.1 Phalaenopsis equestris | reverse complement strand
TAATACATAATAATTTGTACAATCTATTTTAAGTAACCTAACAATTCATATTCTTAATCTAAATCTTCAGCTAAAAGGAAAGAATATGTATAATTAAAGAGATAGAAAAATCAAGAGAGAGAAATTGGAAGCAATTAAAATAAGAAAACTCTTAACTCTGTATGATTTCTGCATTCTTGATTGATATCCCCCTCAAATTGTTGACTGATCAAGAAGCATCAATTTGTCAACAA
>NW_018250349.1:10157-12641 GCF_001263595.1 Phalaenopsis equestris | reverse complement strand
ATGAGTTAGATATCAAGGTTTGAAAATGAACGATTGTCGGGCTAGGGCATCCGAGATGATGACCATGTGCCGTTGGATCGTGCGTGTATCGCATGGACGGCTTTGATCATGCGAGATGGAGAGACGAAATGAAAAAGCGGGACACATGGCTGCTGGCGTGGAAGGCGGCATCAAATGGGAGCTTGCCGCGTGGAGCTTCGGAGCCACCATAGGTTGACACAGCGCCACGTCACTTAAGTAGAAAAGTAGGGCTTTTTCTGATTTATTTAATCTCCTAAACTTTAAAAATTCATACCTTGGTGTAGAAAAAAAAAATTCATATCTTGGTGTAGAAAAAACAAAAACATAAAATAAAAATACCCTCTTGCTCAGTGAACAGAGGAGAAAAATGTGGAAATGGTTTGAAGTTCATCCAATGCATATTTTATTTTTAATTAATTAAATACTATTTTGAGTCTTTTGATTCTCCATGCATGTAGACATTTCACCATGGCTTGGAATTTTGGCATGTTGTTGCCTCTGTCTTAGGGAAGATTCTCTAATTTTTCCAAAGTCAGAGGTGATCTCTAGACAGAGATCCATATTTTTCAAGTTTATGTCTATTATTTCCATAAATTAATCATAATAATTAGCTTGTTGCTTAGAAAATTCCAAGAAATTTTGGGGAACATAAACATCTAAATGACATGATTTTAACTCTCCACTATAATTTGAAGTTCCGAGAACTCCCCACAAAATTTGAAAATATTTGGAGCTCATTTGATAACTCAAATTGATTTTCTTAGTTAAATATTATTTTTAACACTAAAATGATTTTTAACAATTAAAATATAACTCAAAAAATTATAAAGATTGGTTTTTGGAGTTCTCTATGATCATAGAAATTTTCTAAAAATAAAAATGGTAATTAAAATAAAAATTTCATTTTTAGCCTATTTTAAATATTTAAATAATTAAAAAATGATAAAAATTACAAAAATAACAAAACTCATGGAAATGTTATAAATTATTTTCTAAGCACTTAGAAATAATTGGAATATTTTTCTTAATTTTTTAAGTGAAGATATTGAATTTTAAAGTTTAAACTAATTTTTAAAGGCAAAAAAAAATGAAATTTTCTTAATCTTTCACATAATAAAATTCTAATAATTCAAAGAAAACTCAAAAAAATATAAAATTCATTCCTTTGGGTTTCTTGACCTCAGAAAGATTTAATAAAAATATAAAACTTAATTTTCCACATTAAAAATATTTTATAATTAATTAATGCTCCAGAATTTAAAATAATTTTAAAAATTTAAATAGAATTCAAAAAAACATGAAATTTGGTCTAAGGGAAAAATTTTAAGGGATTAGGATTTGTCTTGTTCAAGTTATGGATTTTTCTTTGAAAAATTCTATTTTTTCATAAAAATAAATATGTAAATTAAATTAAATTTTGAAAAAATCACATTCTCTCCTCTGATGTCTTAATAAACCCATGAGTAATATGGGATAAAAATTCTAAAGTCATTTGAATTAAATTTGACAAATTATGAAGTGATAGAGCCTTAGGGGCAAAAGTGTAATTTTGGAAATTTAGCCTTAATTAACATTTAGGCTTAATTCAAGAAGGGAAAATGGGAAACTTTTGATTTTGATTAACATATTGGATGATAGAAACATAGGGGATTAATTGGTAGAAACCAATCTCACTTTTATTAATTAAAGGATAAATTTGTAATTTCCTTAAATTATTAAAATTTGGACGTCTAATCAACTAAATGATCCTAGACTTAGTGGCATGATCTGTTGGATACCACGGAGGTCTACTAAACTTGATATGTTTTGCTTCACAAAAATCATCCTTAATCAAATTCGTAGGGACCCACCAAGATATGACCTAGAGTTAGGTAGATTACTAAAACCTTACTATTCTGCTTTATATAAAGTACTCTCACATCCATTTTGAGTTTCAGGTGGTGGAACGAGAAGACTCGTCAGATACACTTTTTATAGTTTACAGTGCCGTCTTTCTTATACTTTCATACTGTACTTTTTATGCTCATAAAACTTGCATGCTAAACAATAGTGCACCCTGCATGAGAACCAAAACTATTAGGATAGCCACAAAACCAAAAAACAAAACCAAAACTAAAATCAACTAAGATTAAATTCACCGCTACAACATTCAAAATATAAAACAACTCAAATTCAAAATATAAAACAACCCAAAATTTAATCACAAACATCACAAAAACTACAACTACAACTGAATTAAGACGTCTCTATCCGGCCACCTACTGTTGCTAACGTGGCTTCCCATGGTCTAAATGAAAGTATGGAACTCATTAAGTTGAGTTTAGTAAATTCATTTGGACTAAGTGAATCCAATAAAAAATAATGGTATCAGAATGATGGAACCGTAGGATCCTAACTGGTGTTGCTCTAATCAAGTTTAACATCCCCCATAAAATTTAAAGAACTACAACCATAGGGCCACCT
>NW_018250349.1:0-10064 GCF_001263595.1 Phalaenopsis equestris | reverse complement strand
AAACTTGTCTACCCCAGCTAAAAAATTCCTTCTTTAGAATTAAACAACCAAGCCATAGGACATCGAGGGTGTTTGCTTATGCAACATAAATCCTCACCTTATCTTTAGACATTTGCATAATCATGTTGTGCAATCTAAGCCCTAAATCGCCTTAGAATTTTGAGGTTGTCGTTCATCACGACCTAAATTCTCACATCTTCCAGACTATTTGTTTGATCGTTTCACACAAATGTAAGCCCTAAACAAATAAAATTTGCAGGATGAAACATTCAAATAAATTTCTCCTCAGACTTGAAGCCAAACAATAAGATAGATTGGGAAGTCACCGAGGTTTGCCTCTAGATCTATGACATCCCTTAGTTCTTCCTCCTTTGGACTCTACAAAAAATGTTCCATTTTTGAACCATTCCCATTTCACACCTCTTCGTCCGATCTAGTTGAAAAGCCTTATCCTTTTAAAATCCTTGAAGATAATATTTCCTGATTTTTATCGAAAGTTTTCTTAGGTGACTCCGGTTTCTAAGATGTAATTATCTATAGGGGCTTACCCTTATAGTTGAAAAGTCCTTACCCAGCTTAAGGTGTGGTGCTCTTCCATTTAAACTATGAAAGATATGAGATGTCATATATTTCTTAGTTTATTTGATCGAGCCTCATCCTCAAGTCTTGTGTTTACCCTTCGGGATAGATACAAGGTTTGAGGTACATCGCCCTTTCATTTAAACTATGAAAAATATGGGGTCAGTTTGACTTCATATTTTTCTAAACTTAAATCTATATGTAAATTAAAACGTCATTTCGAAGCACGTGACAGGATTTCGATTCCGGTGACTGACAACTTCTCACGGGCAACTCCTCTAACCAAAATACTGCCGACAGCTTCTCGCGACTCCGTTGGGGACAAGGTTTTCTGTCCATTTAAATAAAAAATATTATCTTCACACATTGGTAATGTGTCCATATCCCTCTTGGACCAAATTACTCTTCTTCCGTTGACATACTTTACCCATTTATGTCTTGGGAAAATACGACAATGGTCAACTCCTTCAGACTTTAGGACTTTGAACAGAGAGGTTTAGGATGCCATTAAGGACCTTTTAATCTTTGTGTGGGGTCGGACCCCCAATAGGTGTGTTGGTGGACTAATTTCACCTGGGCATTGTGTGTTGCTAGATGGGTCCCACACAGGGTCTTAAAACACTTCACATCTACTTTTTGAATATAATTTGCTATTTTACAAATTAAATCAAATTGTGTTGTGCTGCATGTGCTTTAAAATTTTCTTATATTAATTAAAATTTCCTACTTTCAATTTACCTTTTTCACTAAAAATTTTTAAAAAATCCCAGCAAACTAAGACTTACCAAGTCTACAGATCAACCTTTGTTAGTTTTTAGTGCTTGCGCCAAGATTAAAAGGTTTTGGCCATATAACTAACCCCAAAGCTTTCTATTTTAAAGTTCTTGTGATGGCCTACCCAACTCTGACTTTTTTCTGCAACTTGTCGACAAGCCATGAAGCCCGCAATGTTGCTCCTACCATTAATTTCGGAGCCAGATTCAAAGACCTCGAGGTTATCCTCGGGAAGGCCCCGTTCGTTGTGATGAAAGTCACCGCTCCAAAAGTTCAGGAGCCGTCAGCTGAGTTCAACCTGAGCTATCATCAGGACTTTCCTTCTTATGAGAAGACCAAGAAGAAGCCAAAGCCTCCTGCTGCCCCCCCGGTCCCTACCAAGCCTGTTGACCCTGCTGCTGCTAAGGGGAAAGAGCTAATGATTGTTGAAGATCCGACTAAATGATTGGCCATCCCGAACTCAAAAGAGAAACCGCAACAGGAGAGTTCAGATGGCCACTGAAAATATATCCACTTCTACGGGGAAGTAGATTCCATCCTTTAATGGACACCGATGGGTACAAGAGTATCTGGAAAATCGCCGCTGCATTACCATCGTTTCATGGACAAGGTGTGGACAGAAAGAAAACTGCTCCTATCACCTGAGTCAGTTCAATTTTTTAGAGGCTAGCCACCAAAGAAGGCTGTTCAGTCGGTAAATTACTTAAACGAGTGGGGTATGTAATATTCCCTCATATTAAGAAAGACATCTTAAAAGACGTCAGATCCACCAAACGATCTCAAAAGTCAACTTAAAATTTGCCTACTCGCATTCGCGTCTGGTTCCACTTGGGAAGCAGAATTGATACTGCTATTATTACCACCGATTCTACCCCAACCAGGACCACAGGCTGTCAGGCCGGTTAAGTCATGACTGGGTCCAAGAATCCTACCGATTACTCACTACAAAGACATTCCTAAATTTACAAAGGAAAAGATGAAGAAATTGCCCAGTGCTGTAGTTGGTCTGCACCATGGGGAGCATACTTCCCTTCGACATACTGATGTTTCTGCTATGACACTTTGTCCTGAGACATCATCGTCGAAGAAAAAGGTGTGGATACCGAAGTTCACTGTACCGATACAGTCTAGTAAGCCCGCAAGGTAAGATTGTGGAATGAAGCAAGGGGCCAAAGTATCTGACATCATCGCGTGAGATGGAGGAGCCAGAAGAGGAGATCCAGCAGGGTCCTCCAGATCTTAAGTCAATCCAAGGATCAATAATTGAATAAAAATTTGAAAAGCTCAGAGTCGAGATTTTTGAGTTGGCTCGGGATCACGGAGTTTTCATCGATAACGATGATGAAGATTTTGACTACAATGATTATCTCGAAGAAGATTTCATGGATGCCCATGTCATTGAAACCAAGGCTGTTGCATCTGCGTGCGACGCTCAACCTCTCGTTGAAGAGAACGCCATAGATGACTTATGTAGGGCTATCCTCCTATAGGATGAGCAAGTCAGCCAACTGGAGAAAAGGTGTGGATACCCAAGGTTGCTGTACTGATACAGTCCAGTAAGCCCGTAGGGCAAGATCGTGGAATGATGCCAAGGTCTCCACCGTCGCAGCGATTGCCAGTGAGATGGAGGAGCCAGAAGAGGACATCCAACAGGGTCCTCCAGATCTTAAGTCAATTAAAGAATCAATAATTGAAGAAAAAGTTGAAAAGCTCAGAGTCGAGATTTCTGAGTTGGCTTGGGAACACGGAGTTTTCATCGATAACGACGATGAAGATTTTGACTACAATGATTACGTCAAAGAAGATTTCATGGATGTTCATGTCATCAAAACCAGGGCCGCTACATCCACGCGCGACGCTCAACCTCTCGTTGAAGAGAACGTCATAGATGAACTGCATAGGGCTATCCTCCTAAGGGATGAGCAAGTCAACCAACTGGAGAAAAGAATAGAAGAAATGGCCACGACCATGACCGCCATGGCCACCATTCAAGGGCCATCACAAGCACAACAATTAGCCTCTCCAGAGGTCAACCAACTAAAAATCATACACATCACAGATGGAAGAAGAGAAGTTGCTTCAACAAACAGAGATGAGCAACAAAAGTGGGATTCTCCATCTGACACCATGCTAAAGAATGAATTTAAACAAATGGTCAAGCAAGTTCGGGAGGCCATAACCCAATCTAGGTGCATTGATTTTGAAGGGTAGACCTTATCTGGAGGAATTCGATGCCGTACCCTTGCTTAAGGGTTTTGTGTCCCCAAACTTCAAGATATTTGATGGGACTAGAAATCCCAGACAACATATAGCACATTTCCGAGCAAGTTGTGACAACACAAGAAATAGTGAAGCTTTACTCTTTCAACAGTTTGTCAGTAGCTTGTCAGGGATTGCCTTTGATTGGTATGGCTATTTGCCCAACAGATTAGTAAAAATATTTGCTGAGCTAGAACAATTATTTGTGAAGAGATTTATCGGAGCGCAACATCATGTGTCTATAGGAGAGCTCATAATGGAAAGCAAAAGCCCCACGAGACTTTGGTGGACTATATTTTGAGGTGGAGAAACCTTAGCATGAAGTGTGAACCTCAGCTACAGGAACATCATGCAATTGAGATTTACTTAAAAGCATCCATGGACTAGTAGCTTTCATGCTCGAGGGACTCATCATCAAATCATTTGGGAAGTTACTCAGTAAAGCAAACAGTCTTCAAGAAGAAAATAAAACATATGGATTCGCATCAAAAGTCCAAGGCAACCAAAGTGTTTGAATAGAAATCAGGAACAGTAGCGACCGTCAACAAAGGAAAACATCCAATGAAGATATATGCAGAAAATACTCGTCAATCTTCATCACAACAAACTCAAAAACAGAATAACCAGTCCAACCAGCGACCGCCACAAAAAGGATCACCTCAAACAGGGAATAAGAAAATATCTCTGACAGAATGACAAAAAATGGTGTATTCTTTCAAATATGAAGCCGTATCCAAAATGTTCAAAAGTCTAATGAAGAAGCTTGAGTTCAGAATACCAGATCCAAAGTAACCCGAAAAGGTCAATAAGAAAGATCAACCAAATTATTGTACCACCGATTGTTGGGACATACTATAGAATAATGTTTCATCTGTAAGGATTGGCTCGAAAAGAACCTCAAATAAGGGAATATAATGATCCCAAAAGAATATTTAAAAGAACCTAAAAAAGGTTCTATAAATGTAATTTCGGCCGAGTCGATCTCTTTGATTGATCCATATATTGAAGAAGATGGATGGAGTACGACTTGAAACAAGCTCAAGAGGGTCCTAAACCAAATCCAGAATTCATTGAAACAATATTCCGCACACATTGGAAAAGATGGATGGAATGAATTTTGGAGTAAATTGTTCAAGAAAATATTAAATCAAATCCATAATGCATTACAACAAACTTGCGTTCAGAGTCTTCAGCCTGTTAAGTCTGAGATGAAGATTTCTCCACAAGATCCGTCATCATCAAAGAAAAAGGAAAAGAAGAATATTACTACGAAGATTGACAACATGACACCCCAGAGGGTAGAATATGGGCTGCCTATACTAGATAGGCTGTCTCGGATTCGGGGAAGAAAATCCTCAAACCCATAAATTCCTAACTTTGTATGATTATCTTTTTGCCCCTTCGAGGTCTTATGACTATAATGATCATGATTTCAACTACATTTTAATTGTTTCTAGTGATGACGTAATCAATAATAACCAATCTAGCTTTGATCTTGATTCCCAAAATGATCCTCAAATCATACTTGAGTCCGACAAACTCGCTAACAAGACTGAAGAAGACATCAACGATACCAGCTACGACAACACCGGGAGTGAGGAACTAGTCCTCGAGTGCCAGGGTGCACCACTTGCCATTAACTTAGATCTTTCTGACAAAGAAGAAACACCAGAAGATTCTATACTTAAGAAGAAGAAATTACAGAAGTAAACTTAAGGAGCTGGAAAGTATTACCCCCAAGAATAGCTCCGACAGACAAAGGAAACCAAATAATAACTCGAGAGGAACCGCCTCCACCAGTGGAAGAATCAAACAACCAAGAGAAAATCGGAGGACCATACAAATTGATTACAATGTTCTAGCTCATCTTAGGAAGCTGCCGGCCAGATTAAGCATCTACGACGCTAGGTTACTATCAAAAGAGATGAGAGAGGCTCAGGTTACAGCTTTGCTGACCCAGAGATTTGTTTAACCCAGTTGGCCAGCACATCCTCGGATGAAGTTTGCTCGTTGAAAGAACAGTCTGGGGTAACCTTCACAGATGAAGATTTGTTGCTTGATACTACCGACCACAATCGTCCGCTCTACATCTCCATTAACATTGGTAGATTTGTGTTGTCCAAAGTTTAAGTTGATTCTGGAGCATCACTCAACTTGAAGAGTCTACGGACATTGGCCTATTTGGACGTTGAAACCCAAGAGCTTACGACTAATAAAATGATGTTAAGAGGATTCAAACAAAAGGGAGAGAGAGCCCTTGGATCAATTACATTACTTACGAAGGTTGGAGAACTAGTGACAACCGCTAAGTTTCATATCATCGATGCCGTGACATCTTTCAACGCTCTACTTGGCCGACCATGGATTCACGAACACAACAAGGCAATGCATCAAGTACTACAAAGAAGGACAAGAACACTGCATTAAGGGAGATCTACAACCATTTTTAGTTCATGAAGTTGGTATTCATGAAGATGCCACCTACTACGCCCCTCCAAAGAAAACCATCTTCTCTCGCTAAACTGTGACAAACAAAAATGAAGAACCAGAAAAATCACAAAGAGGAGGCCATTCAACTCCGCTTCAACAATCACCCCCACTCTTTTACAACAAATTGGTGGGGGTTCTTTTAGTTCGCGCACTCGAGGTCGAGGACATGGACGTGGACAAGCAAGAACCAATTTAATTGCTGAACGGACTAGGCCGACCATCAACATTGGTGATGAAGACAGTTTCAAAAATGAAATAATGAGGAAAAAATAGAGGAAACCTCAGTACGAGATATCCTTAGAAGATGCTGAGAAAAGTGAATATGAGATAAAGTACGATCAGATAAACCACTATGTGAACACCATGACCCTTACCCCAATTCTCCCTCAAAAGGTCGAGAGTTTAGAGGTCAAGGAAGTCCGTAGTGTTGCTTCAAAGCCGATCAATTTTACCTTGCTTCTACCTCTACTAATCTTGAAAATAATGTAAATTTGGATGATGATCCTAATGAATTAATGGAATTACCTTTTAGTTACTTTTTGCCTTATGTGCAAAAATTAATTCAATAAGGATATTTGCTAAAACAAATGCCAAAAGATAAATTATAATTTTTTGAAAAGTTATGGAATATTAAAAGTCAAACTCCAAACTCAAAAGAGGGTCTCGGATTTGGTACAGTCGAACCAGTCGATGATTCAGAATCTTGTATGGTTGTTACTACTGAATTGGAAGAGGATTGCCTCGATATAAACAATGAATCTACTGATCAACTAATAAAAAATGCTCTGCCAAAATTTGAAGAGAAAATTAAATCAACTGTTGATGAACTAAAGGAAATTAACCTTGGGACTAAAGAACAACCTCGACCTACATTTATAAGATCTTTACTCAACGATAAAGAATCTTTACAGTTGATCAAATTGTTAACAAAATTCAAATATTGCTTCACATGGAGTTATGAAGAAATGTAGGACTATCAGCAGAGGTTGCAATTCATAAAATCGGAGTGGAAAAGAATATAACCCCAGTAAAACAAGATCCAAGAAGAATGAGCCTCGAAATAAAGCAATGAGTAATTACTGAGGTGAAGAAATTAATAGAAGCTAACTTTGTAAAGGAAGAGCAATACCCTATGTGGTTAGCCAACATTGTACCTGTCAAGAAGAAAAATGGACAAATCCATGTTTGTGTCGACTTTAGAGATTTGAGCAAGGCATGTCCCAAAGATGAGTTTCCACTACAAATGCCGGAAATGTTAGATGGCGGACATCACAGCGACACATGAGATTTTCTCCTTCATGGACGGATCATTGAGATACAACCAAATCAAAATGACTCCTAAGGATGCAACACTTACAACCTTCAGAATGCTGATCGTAATTTTCTGCTACACAGTGATGTCGTTTGGGTTAATGAACGCTGGAGCAACATACCAACGTGTAATGACAAAGATTTTTGACGGCCTCATTCACAATTAAGTGAAATGCTACGTGAAAGATTTGGTCATCAAGAGTAAATAAAAAATAGACCATTTGTATGATTTGAGGATTGTTTTCAAATGGTTACAATGATACAAACTTAAAATGAATCCCTTAAAGTGCGCTTTTGGCGTTACCTCTAGGAAGTTTCTAGGATTTGTTGTCCGTCATCGGGGAATAGAGATTAACCAAGATAAGATTAAAGCTATCTTAGAAATGCCTCCTGTTAAAACCTTGAAACAACTACGTTCCTTCCAAGGGAAGTTGACATATCTGAGATGTTTTATTTCCAATCTCTCAGATAGGTGTTAGCTCATATTGACATTAATTAAAAAGGACACCAAATTTTTTTTGGAAGAGAAATGCCAGTGGGCCTTTGAGAACGTTAAACAATATTTAATGACACCTCATATTTTGGCTTCCGCTATCCCAGGAAAACCATTGATACTTTTTACTGCGGCCTTAGATGACTCTTTCGGAGCCCTCTTGGCCCCTCTTGGCCCAAGTCAATGATGAGGGTAAAGAAAACACTCTCTACTACTTGAGTCATCGTCTGATACCGATGGAAGTAAGGTATCCATCTACTGAGAAGCATTCTCTGACGTTAATTTTTGCCGCCCAAAAACTTAGACATTACATGTTTTCTCATAAGATTACCCTAATTTCAAAAGTTAAACCATTGTAATATTTGATGATCCGACCAACACTCTCCGGACGTATAGCAAGATGGTTAATGATCTTATTGCAATTTGATATAACTTTTGTTCCTCTCAGTGCTATTAAGGGATAAAATACGGTAAACTTTCTCGCTGCACACCCACTGCCAGCTGGGTCCCCTCTCAATGATGAACTACCAGATGAGCAGATACTATAAATGGAGTTCTCCATTTCATAATGCTGAGAGATGTACTTCGACGGTGCTTTCTCAGCCAAAAAAGACAAAGGATAAGAAACAGTCATACCAGGAAAAGCAGAGATCAGTTTGATCTTTATCATGCCAGATAAGGGTATATTGAGGTTCTCATGCCACCTGACAGAACCATGGACCAAAAATGAAGTCAACAATGAAGTAGAATATGAAGCTTTAATCACCGGATTGGAATTGACAATCTCAATGGATATAACAAACATTGCCATCTATGGTAACTCACAACTCATCATCCAGCAAGTCGCCAAACAATACAAGATCCTGAAACTAAGATTAGCAGAATTCCATCAGTACACGATGAAGCTGCTGCAGTAGATCCCCAATGTGACTTTCTAACATTCTACTAGATTTCTAGGAGAGATAATGCCCATGCCGATGCTCTAGCAAAACTCGTTAAGAAGCTGGCTTGTCCCCCGGAGGATTCCATTGAAACCACAGTATAAGGAAGACAAGTTTTGTCTCTAATTGACCGTAAAACTCTACACAAGCTTGGGAAAGAAAAAGAAAAGATAATTACGATTGCAGATACCAACGAAGATTAGCACAAGACATTAATAGATTATTTGCATACTGGAAAGTTACTAGAGGACAAGTCTTAGTGACATCACGTCATAAAAAGGGCTATGTCTTATGCTCTAGTAGGTGACGTCCTATACATGAGATCGTTTGACTAGATGTGGCTACAATGTTTGAGCAGACCCGAGGCACAAAATATTGTCAAAGAAGTATACGGCGGATTGTGTGGCGCTCATCAGTCAGGGCCGAAGATGAAACTGAAAATCAAAAGGCTCAGATATTATTTGCCAGCAATGATGTCGGGCTAAATGGATACAACCAAAAGATGTCACCAGTGCTAGGTGCATGGGGTGGTCTTACACCAACCTCTGAATGTACTACACCCAACCGTTGCCTCGTGGCCATTTGAGTGTTGGGGCATGGACATAATAGGTCTGATAGACCCTCCATCCTCCAATGGACACAGATTTATATTTGCCGCTATGGATTACTTCTCCAAATGGGCAGAGGCAGTACCATTACGTGAGGTTACGACACAACGAGTCCTTCAATTCTTCAAAAACCAAGTCGTCTACCATTTTGAAGTACCGTGAAGAATAATTTCCGATAATGGGACAACTTTTAAAAGAACTAAAATAAAAAATTTCGTGAAACGACAAAGGATAGATTGGAGATACTCTACAATTTACTATTCTAGAGCAAATGACATGGCCAAAGCCTTCAACATGACATTGGTACAGATTTTAAAAAATATGCTAGATGAAAAATAAAGAGATTGGCACCAAAAACTATTAGAAGCCTTGTGGGCCTACCGGACGATGTCCAAGACTCCCACTCAGTGTACACCCTACATGCTTGTGTACGGGTCCGAGGCCATACTACCATTAAAAATTCAGATGCCACCTCTCGGGGTTGCTGTTGCCAATCAACTCACAACAGAAGAAAGTGCAAAACGTAGACTTGAAGAACTAGAGAGTCATGAAGGAAAACAACTTGAAACACAACAACATTTGGAACTTTACCAAGCAAAGATAGTACAA
>NW_018250348.1:166796-168028 GCF_001263595.1 Phalaenopsis equestris | reverse complement strand
TTATTCAAACCGCGGGCTGACTAGATCATCGGATCTGTCGAAGCCTCGGATCCGTCGAAAAGCCACGCGACGCGCTCCTATTCGATGCCGCCTTCCGAGTCAGCTGCCACGCGGCCCGCCGTTTCGTTCCAGAGGATCGTCCGGCTTGATCTCCACCATTCATTTAATACAAGCGAGAGTGAACGACATCCGTTCATCGTCCCCGATAGGCTTAACCGAGAGCCGTCCATTTTAAAACCTTAATATCTTTCTCATTTCTTAATAGATTTTGATGATTATTTTTTTTAAATTACTCATCTTGAAGAGACGAACATATCCATATGGTAAACACAGTATGAAATTAAGCCATTATTAATGGAGAGCTCGCGAAGGTTTGGGAGAGTAAGTGAGGTTATACCTTTGCTTCGAGAGGTTTAGCCTCAATCAGAGATTCTTCACACCCATTAGATCCCAAAGAGCTTAGGGATGAAGCCTCTAGCTCTAGTGTAAAGCCTATGTATGATTTTGACCACAACCGATTTTGGGTGTTGGTTGAGAGCTATGGTAGAGGCTATTTCAGAGGGGGAATTGATGGGGGTTTGGCTTCTTTCACTATTATGAAGATGTAGGGCCAATTTATTGGGAGTTTGGTACTGTGTAGGTTGGGATTAAGATTTGTCCTGGTTTCGGGCAGGAATTCAAGCTTAAAATTGGATTGTCATGGTGGAATTGGGAGAGGGAAATGAATTAGAATGTACTAAGGGTATCTTAGGGAAGCTCTCTGAGGAGTTTGGAAGGCCTTGGTGAAAATTTTTTTACCCCTTCCTATTCATGGCCGTGGGGGGTGGAATTTATAGAAATTGGTCAAGGGGATGCTTGGCTGTGTGTGGTTAGCCCCACTTCTTAGGTGTCAAGCAGAGGAGCTCTCAGCTCAATTTGGGCCGAGGTGGCTTTTTGGAATGAGTTTGGGTTTTAGCCATGTAAGGGCTCACGGCTTTGGGCTTTTAGCTTGGGTTAAGGTGGCTAACCAAGGGTTGGATCATGGTTAAAGCTTATGATGCCCAGTAAAAATAGCACCATAGGGTATGGACATGTGTCCTTGATTTAACCTCTTTATTATCTCTTCCAAAGATTAAAATTAAAATTTTTACCCATGAGATAAATATCAAGGTTAACCATGGGTTGATGGCTGGCTTTAAACTCAACCCTAGAGTCTAGGATGAGTTATGGTAAGGCTCATTTGACCATACCAA
>NW_018250348.1:150188-166563 GCF_001263595.1 Phalaenopsis equestris | reverse complement strand
CAATTTTCATGAAGGATGAAAATTTTTTTGAAGTTGATTTGATGGTCAATTTGGATGGATTTTGATGGGTTTTGGTTTTAGATCCAAATTAGGCATATGAGGTTAATTTGGGTCAAACTTGAGCTAGCTTTGGACTAAGCTAAAATTTATTATTGTGTTTGGTCAAAAATGACCTTATAAAGAATTTTCAACAAAAATTGGATACCAATCTGAAGTCTAAGGCATTCAATTGTTGAGCTTTGGAGTTTTAGCCAATATTGGGGCTAATTTTGGGAATTTTGGATATAGGCCAAAATCAAATGGATTTGAGGCTTCATCAAGGCCAATTGATGGTTGATTTTGATGTGTAAGAATGTTGTAAAGATTTTGCAATATTAATTGAGACCAACTCGCTAGGCTATGGGTTCAATTGAGTGAGATTAAGTTGTATGGTCAAGATTGGGGTTTTAACCCAAATCAAAATTGAGCTCAAATCATTGACCAATTGAGCCTGGATTTGGTTTAGTTTGGTCATATCAAAAGTTAATTTGAGTTTAGGATGGGAACTGGGGTCAATTAAGATCAAATTGATAGACATTTGAGATGGATTTGGGGAATTTTGGGTTAAAGAGGGGCAATTTGGGGATTTTGGTTAAAGATTGTCAAATTGGTCAAATTGGGTCATGTGGTAGTTGAAAGAAATAAAATTGGGAATATTTGGGATTTATTGGAATTTTTTGAGAATTTTAGAATATTGGGATTTTGGGTTAAAGGAGGGTCCCAAGGGCATTTAGGTAATTTGGGGGTGTGTCTGGGGTAAAAGACCTAAGATGAGCATTTCAAGTAGAATTGGATAGATATCCATTCTAAATGATTCATGGATCAATGAAATCCTCATTTTGGGTTATTATGTATTGGCCTTAGCCAGGGTATTGTGGGGGTATTGTATTGTATATCTTAGTTCCAAACCAACATCCAGGGTCAATCCTAAGGTCAAGTAACCCTATATGAACTCTCCTTGAGTTCCCTCATAATGATCTTACCTACTAAATGCTAGAGGTTAGGACCAATATGAGGAACTTCAAATTGAGTAAAGAGAAGAGTTTTGAGTTTCTAATGGTGAGGGTACCTTTTCTAGTTTTCTAAGACTAGTCAATAGGAAGGAAGGCTAGACCTATAGACCTAGGCTACTAACGAAGTTTCTAGACCTCAACCAAAAGTGAGGTCAACACTGACCAAGCATCAAATAAGGCAGGAGGTATGTATCCTGCTCAAATATATGAAATGACGCAATAGGTAGGTATCCTGATCAAGCATATAAAATAATGCAGGAGGTATGTATCTCGACAAAATATCCAATAAGAAAACATGCGACATAACATTCTAAGGTATCACACTCGAAATATAGTCGGACATCCAAGTAAACCGACTGAACATGGATCGGTGGTAAAACTGATACAACATGTCATTCGACTTGGCAGAAAAAATCAACCAAAGTATTTAATAAGAAGATATGGTTATATGACCAAGGTGGTCTAATCATACGAGTGCTTCCACAAGCACTAATGAAACGACTCTCGTCGGGGATTCTCCCATTTAGCAAGCAAATGTTTGCTGGGGAGGCATCGAGTGTCTCGATGCAGACATGGGTCAGCTAGCTAACAGACACATCATGTCGTTCAACGGGGCAGATAAAACCAACCAAACCAGTTGAAACCATCAAATGGGGTTTATATATCAGAAAGGTTTAACCACAAAAGTGCTTCTACGTCAGCACTAGTGAAGCAATTTTCACTGTGGTTCCATGGATAGACCGTCAGACTGATACAACATGGTACTCGACATAACAGATAAAACCAACCAGATCAATCAAGAATATCAACGGGGCTTCATGACCTAGCATAGTCTAACTCTCAAGTGAGCTTAAAGTGGCTAGCAAGGAAATTCTCGTTGGGGATTCTCCCATCACTTAACAAAGTTATTTTGCTGGGAGACATCAAATGTCCCAGTGTTGACATGGATCAGCTGAGCGACTGATACATCATGTCATTCGATGGGGCGGAATAAACCAACCAAATGAATCGAAATATATCATTTAAGTGGACTCACAAGTCAAAATGTAGGGTGCTTTAAGCAAGCACTAGCGAAGTAAGTCTTGCTAAAAGGCCCCTCATAACTAGAAAAGTAGCTATCGTTGGGGAGAGCTCAATGAATATTTCCTGCAAGAATTGGATAAGATAATTCTTGTCAGGAAAAATATTGGGGCAAATGCCAGGCATCAAAAGTGGCTCTGACGAAGGACATGGATCAGATAGATAACAAAAAAATGCTATAATCGATACAACATGTCACTTTGACAAAGCAATGAAAATTGACTGAGACAGGAATATCAAAGAGGGTGGATGAATAGAACATACCAACCTTATATGTGATACTGCTACCAGAGATTTAGTAGAATGAATTCTGCTAGGAAATTACCACAGTTTTCAAGAATGGTTGGTCAAAACATAGCATCAAAATCACAAGGGTATGTAGCCTTAAGGCTGACTCAATAACATCCCTCAAAGGGGGAAAAACTATACTCATTTGAAGTGAGTGGGAAACTCTAATTTGGACTCACACGGGGTGTTCAACCGAATAGAGGTGGCGCGGAATGGAGCATAACTTTCCCGCACAAAAAAGGTATCAATCAAACTTGACATCTGTCAATCGAGACACTTGAGAAGGGTTGGACAAAATAGAGTGTACCAACCAATTGTTGTTTAGCCATAAGGCACAAACTAAAACATATCCTATAAAAGGGAATACATCACACTCATCTAAAGTGAGCCGAACGAGCATATCTGTAGAAAGGTGCTCAGTTCAGACCTTATGTAGAATGGGTAACCAAATAGGAATGTTAGGAAAGGGCATGACTTTTCTACAATAAGGCAAATATCAATCAAAATTGACTTCCGTCAATCGCGATATTGCAAAAGGTTAGCTAGGCATCATTTACTAAACATGAAATGCTTAGTCATGAAACTAAGCTCAAAAACTCTAAAAAGATGGTATCTTCCACTCTCATTTATGATGAGTGGGACAAACGTTTCACCACGCTCATTTATGATGGGTGGGACACGATCATTCAGACCCGCTCGAAGAGAGGGACCGAAAAGAGAGGATAAGAGAAGTAATTAGCTTCTCTTACACTGATTACTGGTTACGTCAGGTATAAGCTGCCTGTAGGACTTCCACTTTGCCTTTTTGGCAATTTAGAAATCAGTTTTAAGAGATGCTCAAGACCACTCTTACGTGCAATGAAGCGCATAAAGGGCGGGCGTACAAAATGTTGTACCAAATGCCCACAAAGAAGGTTGGTCGACTTCTAAAAGAAGGACTGCCTGTCCCGAGGGTCGACACATGATGCATAAAAGGTGGTGGATAGAATCCTAGCCCGAAAGGCAAGTTGACTTCTGAAGGAAGTCTGCCATGACTTGAGGGTTGAAGTATGAAGCGTAACACAAGTGAATTAATACCCATGAAGAAAGGTAGCCACTTCCGAAGGAAGGGCCATCACTACTCAAAGGTTGACGCATAAAGCATATCGAAGGTGGGTAGAAGACCATGCCAAAGGCAAGTCAACTTCCAAAGAAATGACTGTTGGACCCTACGGTCGCCACACAAGGTGTAGAAAAAGGTGGGTGTACGCTATATCGTATAACATGCCCATAGAGCTACTAAGAGCCTTCCATGCCATTCATATTTTTTTTATTGGCATGTATATTTTTTTTCTGGCATAAGCCGTTATCAGAAATGATTTGGTGTGACATACCAAATTGAACTAGTATGAGGAGCTCTCATGCAGGAATCTCAGATTCATGACCAGCTATACCATGCAAAATATAATGTTTGTAAAATTTAGGTCTAGGTGGGATTTCCCTAAGTACTGTTCCCTAGCCCCTTTCCTTTACTTTTCACCCTTAGCCTAAATAGGTATCGTCATTCATATCCATGTGTTAAGAAAAAAGTTTTCATTTTGGAGATGTCTTTTAATCCATTACTAATTTATCAGCCATCCCAATGTCACTTAACAATTCTCTGAACCTCAATATTCTAAGGATCTTATCAGGAGAATTTTGAAATCAAAAAGTTCTTTATATCGAAACTCTTGATTTCCCTCTCACCTCAAGCTTCTTCTCAGGAGTGTTGGCCAATTTTTGTTTATTTTTTGAGCCCTTTCTGCACACATTTTTTTATTTTTCCTGAGAATTATTATATTTGGTAGAGCTTCTTTTATAATAGAGTAATTTATTTTGACTCAAAATTCTCTCAAATAAAGATTCTTAGAATTTCATGATCCATTACTTGTCAAGCTTCACTTGGTCTAGCTGAATGGAAAAATAAGGGATCTAAATAGTCTCTGAAACTACTAACATCTCAATGACACCTATCTAGTCATTTTGAGGTGCTCTCAGGACATAGATGAAAGTAAGGGATTCAGAGGGATTCAGTCATCGTGACTTAGTTTAAATCCCCCAAACCATGAGGATTTGCAAATTCTAAGAAGGTGCATACATGGTTTGGCTCAATCTCATCCTCAAGATCTATCTTAGTTTCAACCTCAAGGATCATTAAAGTTAAGCCCAATACAGGATCAACTGAGGGGCACGTAACAACCTCTAGAAATTGGAGTTGGAACATCAATAGATGCAATGATATCTTAGTCTGATAAGTAAAATCTAGTGGGTAACGTTGGATATCGAGGTATCACGATGAGTCATGGACTGATTGTAGAGACAAAATGCTCTAATCAGTTCAACATGGCTATCAAAAAGGTGATAAAAATCAACCAGCTCAAAAAAAATATCCATGAAACTGGATATAGGAGATGGATCAATCAAGCAATGATACTTTCTCACCAAAAATAGACTAAAAAGTCAATAAGGTTCTTTAAAAAAAATGAGGCACCAAATCCTAGTCAGGTTCAAAGAAGACTGACTAGATCCAATGCTAAACAAAAAGAGTTGTCTTGGTAATAAAATACTCTCATCAAGAGCTTAACCAAAAGGCAAACTGACTTAAATCGAATGAGGCACTGTCAAACAGCCTGGGAGATGTGTATCCCAGGTAAACATAGATTGATCAGAACTAACAAGGTGGTCTAATCGATACAGCATGTTATCAACAGAAGATTTTTGAGGGTGTTCCCTAAATCGAGTAAAGAACATCCATAATAGCCTTTCTTAGTAGGTGGAAAGAGGTAAAATAAACACTCTTCAAAGCAAAGGCAATTAAAACCCTCACCGTCAAATGTAGAAAGTCATTCTACATGCAGTGTCGGGATATCAAGAGATGTGGTGGCAGTAAATTTCCTAACCCAGAGGGTATTCACCGAAGTAAGGCGATTAAAATTTGTCCTCAAAAGCGGAGAATCAACGGCGGTGCGCCCCGGATATCCCTTTTATCGACATAAAACAAATTCATCTTTATTGATGAAAATGAAGCCACAAAACTTTTCTTAGCTCATAAGAAGAGTGGACACATCAAATGTGGGTAAAAACCAGTACAATAGGATCATCAATGATATCTAGCACAACATCTTGTACAGTCGCTCTAAGTACCACACCAAGGGTCCCATGCAACACCTCAGTGGGTCTCATGGCCTGCACAGCAAATGGCAGTCATCCCAGCCACGTAACGGGCCGACAGGTGAATCCCGGTCTCCTACTACGAGGGTCTGTAGGATAAGGAGAATAAAGAAGTTTTCTTGAACATCTAGAGGATCCAGGTAAGTAACTTTTTTCAATGAAGTGGACCCAGTCCTCGTAGGGGAAATCAAAATCCCAACAGGAATAGAGACCTGTGGTTGAGTCCGCTGCTATAGTTGCAGCAATCTGTCCCTTTTCCTCATGACACCCTTGCCCAATGTAGAGACAGGTGAGACCTCAGAGAAACCCGGAACAATGGGGGCAGAGAGATGTGTCAAACTAGCAAAAACATTTCCTCTTAAAGAGGAAGCTGCTCCTACAACCTTATCAATAAGAGAACTTGTAGTAACAACAACAACATAGGTTGCAAGGTGAGAATGATCTGCATCCCGAGGAGTAAGAGCCTCCAAACAATCTTAGCTGGAGTATATTCAGCGTAGCTGGATAGGGGAGAGAAATGATTCTCAACTAATGGGATCTCAACATCATCCCATGCTGAAATTGAAAGGAGTCAAGGCACGGACATGGTCCACACTGTCAGAGGATGAAAAGGTAATTCTCAGCTGACAGGATATAAGCATGATCTTGGGTTGGAACCAAAGAGAGACATGGCGGGGACATACCACACCGCTTAAGGAAAATACCATAGAAAGGTAACTCTAGCTCTCGTAGATAGTACAACATCTGCGGGATGGAAATCCTTAAAACATAAAGGACTACAAAAGAGGTCAGAAGATGAGTAAGAGAGTTGTAGCGCATTTCCATCTGATACCAGACTCTTCCTTGAGGGAAAAGTAGCACCGATACGAGTTGCTACAATGAAAGGAGTGTGACATGCACAACTCCTCCTTTTAAAAGGAAGGGATGAAGAAAATTTCCAATAAGGACGTGGTCCGCACAATTGGTGACAGTAGCAAAACGACTCACAATTTGAAAGTCAAAGGCACCTCTTAAACTGGAATCAAGATAGGTATAGAAACCTGAAGCAAAATATGATGCTAAATTTACAGCAATCTATTCTTAGTCCTCTTGGCCTTCCTGCCTAATAAGGGGACAGGTGGATCCTCAGAGGAACTAAAATAGAAAGAGAGCCGGGACAAAAAGTCACACCGATGACAATAGTGGTAAATCTACTGCTAACAGAAGACTCACATGCCTATAGCAGAGGGATCTATGTGAACATAGAGGGATGTCTGTGGAAAAGACCGTCAAGTGCTGTGGCGCATCACTATCTAACATCGACCTCTCTTTACAAAAGAAGAGGGTGCGACGCGAGCTGCTGCAGCAAAAACAGCTTGATATGCACAACTCCCTTCTTAAGAGGGAGGGCACGGAGCAAATGCCTCAAAGGGCGTAGGAACAACTCAATATTCACATCTCCCCATTTAAGGGGAGGCATAGAACAAACCCCTCAGAGGGTGTAGGATCATGTAAGGTAATCCTACTTAAGTGCTCGAAGGAAGTGGGAGGTATGAAACCTTCAGAAGCATAGAAAATGCACTGGGAGAAGGAAAAGGGTTCCCCCGGCGGTAGCGATTGTATCTATCTCCTTGCTCTTCCGCGTCGCGGGACAAAAAGGGACAATGATCGTAAATAAATTGATGTTAAGAAAACCAATCATAAAGTACAATGACATTAATGCGTGTGATAATACATCGACCGAACTGTCTAGGGTGAGAAAGGGATAAAATGCATCGAGTTGCTACCCTTAACAACTAACACATGGACTGAAAACTAAGGTCTCACAAAAGGCTCAACTGTGACTCGAAGAAAAAGAACCAGGTCACGATAATATGAGCGAAACTCCAAGTATGGAGAGAGACTGTAACCCCAAAAAGCAAAAGTCCAAGTATGGAGAGAGAGACTCATAAGCTAAACTCCAAGTATGGAGAGAGAGACTCATGCCCAGCGGAGTTGCCAGATTTGTTTCCATTTGTTTTTTTTCTTTTTTATTTTAAAAGGAGTCTTCAGCTTGTCGATCATCGTATACTTCCCTTATTTGAATAAATCTCCCTCCTGAATCATATCAATGATTCGAAGAGGAGAGGAATCAAATAAGAAGGGACATAAAACAAAGAGACAAATAAGAGAAAAATTATAATGTGGAGAGTCTGCGTGCGATAAACTTCACAAGGATAAGTCAAGAATGTCTGCTCAAACAAGATCAGGTGGAGGCACCTTAAACCAATATCAGTGAAAGAATTATCTATGTAGACTACCTATAACCAGAGATTTAAGTGTATATACCTGTTCTGGGGTCAAGAGCACTCCTAGAGGAACGTGTTCCTACTAGTTAATTACATCTTTAGAGATACCTAAGAATACTCTCAATAAAAAGAGTTTCACTTCATATTATCATAGACCTGGGGTATAGGCAATCAAAGGAATGTTATTCCATGTGGGAACGGTCCCAATGCTTCAAAGCTAATGCTAAGCCATCGGGCATAGAGTGAGTCTCTCACATCCTAAAAGGGTAGCAGCTAATCAACACACGAGGCCCATGGAATAACCTAAATCATCTTGACAGGGATATCCCAACACGTTAAAGCACATCCAGGCCATAGGCCATAAGGGCAGATGGATGACAAATCATCGTATCCCGAATGGGCGGTAGCTCATTAGTAACGGGTCGTCAAGGTGATATCAATAATTTCAAGGAGCGATAGGGCTAAAAGGGGCTCAACAAAAGGAAGGTAGAGTGATCCTAAAAGGGACATGTAACTGGATCAGGGTACCACAGACCCATCATCCACAACTACTAGGACCCTAATTCTACCTTGTCATAAAGGTAGTCAACCCAACACGTCCTGAGATCCCCAGTCAGCAATCCATGAATTACGTCATCCACGGGAACCTTGGTAGCTCTAAGCTCAAAGGAAGGAAATTTTATTCGATGAGTAAAAGCTGGAGCTCCAAGAGGTGGGACTTATACCTTTTGAAGTGGCAAGGATGCCTCCGGAAAGAAAAGAAATTGGAGGTTCAGCTACAAAGCTAGAAACACTCCAACAAAAGGACTTACACCCCATCTGGGTTGGGGAGCCTTCTAACACCTTAGACAACCACTTATATGATGGTATGTTGGGCCAGTCAGGCTGGAGAAGTACGGGGATTCCTCCTTAGGATATGCAAATATGAATGCAATTATGTAGAGTGGTCCTAAGTATTTTGGAGGCCGTACTAATATGTACAAGAAAGTAAATGTTACAACTTTTAAATCCTGAATATTTTAATCCTAAATTTTAATTATCTTGAATATTTTATTTAGGATTTTTAAGTAGAAAAATTAGGATTTTAACTTCTAAAGAGCCTATATTGTATCGTAAAATCCCAGATAAATCACAGAAAGAAACAAGAAAAACACATGCAAGTGCAAACATGTAACATGATGCAAAAGACAAAATAAGTCAAATCAAAATAATAAACAGGTCGGTGTCGCTGGGTTGGCAACATATCCCAAAAAATAAAATGGCGGCCGGAATCCGCATATAAATGCCCGGTCATAATTTTATACATCAATATAAAATGCAGAATTAAGATACAGGGCATGAGCATCTGCTCTTGGTCCCCTCCACATGGTTCCCGTGCCAAACACCTTGAAACACATGCTCGTATCTTATTTCTGCTACAGGACTCTCCTAGACTCTAAAAGTACATAGAGAAATACTCAATCCTGCATGAAAATAAGTGTCAGCGGGAAAACTCACATAAAAATAACATATCATGAGCCATGCCTTAAAAATGGGGGAAACTAATAGCACCTGCAAGTAAAAGGGTCAGAAATCATTATTTGCTCCCCCCCATAGCGGTACCTGTGTGTGTGCAGATAAATAGGCATGACTCCAGATACTCTTAAAATATATAGTGTTTCTTGATAAATTTTTATGCCTATTTTTGAGATATTGCGCTTTAATGGATAATATTTTTGTTTTTTTCTTTGAGGTATAGGTAAAAAAGTGAAAAATTCTTAAAGGAGTGAAAAAAGATCAAATTTGGAGCAAATAGGTAAAAAATGTAAAAAAGTGTTTTGGCGCCTAAGCGCCAGATCCAACGCTTTTGCGCCGGGTAAAGAAAGAAGGCCACGCCTAAGCGCTAGAGGCTCCACCCTTAAGCGCCAGTGGCAGTTATTGGATGAGTGTTGACCTCATTTTTGAGGTCTTCTTTTCCTTTCTCTAGATACCCTAGAATCTAGCCTTAAGATTTCCCTATTTTGACTCTCTTAGAGGACTAGACTGGGACCCACACCCCTTAGAAATTCAGGCCATTTCTTCGCACCTTGCCGGTTCATATGGACAGTTTTAGATCCTCAATATTCAATTGAGTTGATCGAAAAAAAACTGACATATTGAAACTCAAATTGAGCTCCTATATAAATTTGGAAGACATAGGTGGACCCCTTGAGGTGCGTGACATTTAACTTGCCACTGCGAGCGATTTGTTTGATTATGGTTGTCATTTAGACAAGGATCAGTCATCAATTCGCTCATTCAATGACTCCAATCAGGTCAAAACAATTTCATTTGTTGCACCATGCGCAAATCGAAGTTAATTTGACGCAATCGACGATGAATTTGTTCGGATGATTCCGGATGACGAAATGAACTGCGACGTTGCGTCTGGAATGTCAATTTTAGCTAGGGATGACACCCATTTCGCTAGAGCACTATGCAAAGGTAAGTTGCACGAAATTTTGACAGTTTTTTATTAATTAAAAAAATATAATATATATATATATTTTTATATATATAGAAGGTTAAAAAAAAAATTCTTAAATCTAATTCCCCTTACGTGCCCTAGCTTCCTATCCTCACACCCCTGTTCTTTGCCCTAGCCAGACTGTGAGGTCTCCTTGTCAGTCTGTCGGTCATCTCTTCCCTTGCCAAACTCTCGTCGCTAGTAGCCTCTTTGGTAGCCCGTTGTAACAGATTTTCCCGCCTAAACGAGTCTGGTAACCTTCTCGTTCTTGAATTTGAACGTTCTCTTTGCCCTTTGAGGTGTTTCTTGTCACCTCCCCTTTTTTCACCGTCGGTGAGCCCTGGCCCTCTCGATGGCTATAAATACCCCCTTTGTGGGAGGCATTTGGATGCGTTTTTTTTTCTTTGGAGATTTTGGAGAAATACGGTGTTGATAGCTCTTTCTCTGTTGGAAGTTTCTGTTCCAGGATTTTCTTACTCTTCTCGTTCTGGTATTAGCAAATAGTTAAGGTTAGGCTTTATTTATTTCTAGAATTTTCTTTAATCTCTTGATTAGTTATCTATGAGATAATGTCTTCTGAATTATGAAATGGATAGATCAAAGAGAATTGAGATAGATCAAAGTAGATCAAAGAGAATTGAGATATTAGTTTGATTATCTCTTTGGCGGAGAAATAAAACTTTCTTATGAACATCTATTTGGATTTTCTTTTTTAAACCTACAGCTCTCCTTGCTGCATGGGATTTTTTTTTGGAACTTACGGACTGTTTAGCTTTTGAACCAAGGTTTCTTTTGCTAGAAAGATATATTGAGACCTTAAAAAAATATTTGAATTCTTTTAATTATTATTTTCTCATTGCATTACTTTAGCATGAGGATCCTTGGATTTATTTGATTCATTGGATTTATTTGATTCATAGGGTTCATAGGGGATTCTGTTTCAAACTCCTTGGTTGGGCATTTGGTTTTGCTTGATCTTGGAGGCTTTGTTTTAAGCTTCCCGATTATTCTCTTTTTCGAAATGAAGATCTGTGGATTCATTTAATTTTTGGGAGTTTGGTTTCGTGCTTCCTGTTGTCCCTTTACTTAAATATCTACCATTGGAATATTTTGATGTTTTGAAATATCAACTTGGAGCTCAGTTTTGCTTCTTATTGGTAGTTCGGCTTGGCCCTTATGCTGGGCTCGGTTCTGCTTCCTGCTTCTCCATTCATTTGAATTTAAATATTGAAAAAAACGTTTAATGGTTTGGGTAGCTATTTGGTTGCTCGGTTTTCACTTGGTGGTGGCTCGTTCTTTTGGTCATTTGTTGGGCTCGATTTAGCTCTATGTTGGGACGGGTTTGGCTTAAAATTAAGCTCAATATTTTGAGGAAATTATTATGCTCTTGGCCTTTGCTGGGCTTGGTTATGGTCTGGTTATGACTGGATCCTTAATCATTTTTGGAATCATTGGTTGATGGTTTTCTTCATTTATTGTCCCTAGTAGTGAGTCCTTATTTGTGGGTTCTTTATGTTGACTACTAGTTAGTAGTTTTCATTACTGCCTAGGCTTTATACAAAAATTTTGAGTTGTTTTAGCCTTTGGGTTGCGGTTTCTCTTGGCAAGGATGGTATATTGAAACTTCGAGAGGTGTTTTAGTTCTTTTGATTACAATCTTCTCGCTACATTGTTTTAACATGGCTACATTGTACATTGTGTTAACATGGAGATTTATGGATTTATTTGATTAATTGGGGCTTTTGTTTTGAGCTTCTTAGTTGTCTTCAATTTAAAATCAATGCAGTTGGATTTGTCTGATTTTGGAGACTCTGTTCTAAGCTTCTTGTTTATCATCTGTTCGAACAAGAACTTTGGATTTACTTGATGTTGAAGGCACTGTTCTAAGCTTTTCATTCGTACTTTGTTCAAAGGAAAATTTTGGACTTATTTAATAATAGTGGCTTTTGTTTTGAGTCTCTCTGGTTTCTTCAGTTTGAAGTGGATGCACATGGATTTATCTGATATTTAGGGGCTTTATTTTGTGCTCCCCTTGTTGCTCCTATTTGAATACATGGTGGAGTCATATTTTTTTTCCTTTGAGTAGTCAGTGTTGGTAGCTCAGTTTTGCTTCTTGCTGCCCCTTTATTCGAGTATGAGTATTGAAAATATTTTGGTGCTTTGAGTAGTTATATGGGGGTTCGTTTTTTGCTCTCTTTGCTTCCCTTTTGTTTACATACATGTTGGAGACTATTTTCTGGTTTTAGAAGTACATGTGGGGCTTGGTTTTTGCTCTCTTTGCTTCCCTTAGATTAAATATATGTTGGAAACTATTTTCTGGTTTGGAAAATTACATTTGAGGCTCTATTTTTGTCCTCCTTGCTGTCCCTTATTTAAATACCAGCTGGAAACTATTTTCTAGTTTGAAAATTACATTTGAGGCTCGGTTTTTTTTGCTCTCTTTGCTTTCCTTTGATTAAATATATGTTGGAAACTATCTTTATGGTTTGGGAACTAATTTGGAATTGCAGCTTTTGTTCTTATTGCTGCTCTTAGTCGAGCATGTATTAGATTATCATTCTTTGGGTTTTAAATGCTTATTTGGAGTTGCGGTTTTTTTTCCCCCCTCTTGTTGTCCTGTTCAAATACATATAATATTCATATTTAAATATATGAAGACTGATTTTCTTGTTCTTCTTGTTACCTTACTCGAACATATACTGTTTTGGCTTTGAATATCTATTTGGAGATGTGACTTTCCATTCTTCTTGCTACCTCTGTTTGAAGGTATATTGCGATCGATTGTTTGATTTTAAATAAACAGATAAGGGCTGATTTCTATGTTCATTGCTGCTATTCAAATGCATGAAATAAAGGAATATTTTCAATTCAAATATTATTATTGGAATTGTAATGCTTGTACCTTTCGTTGCCTTATTTGAATGCATAAGTTGAAAATTGGGAGGGATATTTACTTAAGTATTGCTGGAGTTGGCTTTCTAGTTTGGCTTTCTAGTTACACAAATTCTAGTTACACAAATTTCATGAGTTTGAATTTGATAATATGAGTGTTTAAGCACATTTATCTTTGGAAAGTTGATAGAGCATGCAATGATCATGTATACAGGTTTAAAGTTTGAACTTAAAGGTAGAAGGTGGATGCTATAGAAATGCTTAAATAAATACCTCTCTCATTTTTCTTGATATGGAACGTACAAAATCTTGTTGGATAAGCATATGAAATATTGAGGTGGCTGATTATTTCAAGACAAGGGGTAATAGGCGATGATGTAAAGAACCATTTAACAGCTTAGTTTATTGCTGAAATATAAAATCAATACTCAATTAGTGTGATCCCCTTTCACCCCTAAATAGTCAACGGCTCTAACCCCTTTCAAAGCTCTGCTCTAACCCCTTTCAAAGTGCCTGAGAATTGGTATTTAAGAAAGAACATATACTACAAATCTTTGCACAGATACTACACTTAGGAAAGAATAGATAATACGGGTTTTACATGGATATTACATTTGCACAAGAAATAGATACTACACTCACATACACACTATACGGTTCTTACACTACGTCATGAATAATATAATACACCTCAGATATTATATAACAAACACCATACACTACGCCCCGCACAACAGATACTACATTTCATGTATAGTTGCACTGCACTTTGATAAGTTCAGATACTACATTTCATGTATAGGTGCACTGCACTTTGATAAGTTTAGATACTACAACTACATTTCACACTACATTTCACGTATAGGTGCACTGCACTTTGATAAGTTTAGATACTACATTTCACGTATAGGTGCACCACACTTTGAGGAGTTCAGATACTACTCCGTTCACATATTCACTAAACTATAGGGTCTAAGACTGTCTGATTATATGGGTGATTTGTTGATGGCCTCTAATTGATGTTGATAGGTTGACTTCAATATGTCAATTGCCTATGGGATCCAGATAAAGAGAAAAGGGGTCTAGTCTAGGGGTCTAGTCTGAGCCTATCCGGGTCTAGTCTGAGCCTATCCCCAAATTGAAATTTAATATCCCATCTTGAGACTTTCCTATGCTCATCATTTAACTTTTCTTTTATAATCTGTAAATTACTTAACCCATTTATATCATACAATTGCAATCTATTTTGAAGCTTTAGCAGAATTTGATCAGGTACACTTTTATTTATTTAATTTCCGTACTTTATTTTCTGCATATTTCTTTTTATTTTGTACTGTACTGTACTTCGCTACATATCCCATGCATTTTCTTACCACATTTTACAGCATAGTCTCTTTGTCTGTTCTTTGTTGTATTGTATACATTTACCAGTATTCATGCTTTAGTTACTACCTTTCTAATATGTTTGTGCAATCCCCTAGGATAGGCCGTTCAAGGCATGGTTTTTCTCTTTTCTTTATCCTTCTTCTTAGAACAAGACGACGACGTGTTCGGTTGACGATTCATCTCCAGACAACGACCAAGAAAACTACCAAAGACAGAAGGATGAGCTTATGCATAACCTTGATAGATTTAAATAACATAGCTTTAGGACGCTGAGGTCGTTCGTCTCACGTGACGTAAATCCTCACATTATCTTTTAGGACTTTCTATGATTTTATATTGTACGATATAAATCCTAAGGATTTTGAGGTCATCATCTGGTATGACATAATTCCTCATATTTCCTCGGTCCATTTACATATGGAATGTAATTAGAATCCCTGAGTATCTAAAATAATTTGCAAAACTAAAACATTACATAATTTCTCTTTCAAAGATGTAAAGCCAAACCATAGATTATATTGAGATGTCACTAATTCTTCTTCAGTATCTTCAACATCTCCTACTTTTTGTTCCTTTGGAGTATGAAAATAACTGTTCCTATTTGAACCTATCCCATTTGACTTTTCTTATGAACAATCGTGGAAACTTGAACGTTGAATTCTTGAAGATGAAACCTCGGATCATTATCGAGAGTTTTGTTAGGTGACTTCGGTTGTTTGAGATCTAATTAACTATAGGAGCTTGCTCCTATAGGGAATTTAAGAACCCAAATTAATCTAAACCCTATCTAATCTGTGTATTAGATAGGGGAATTTGTCGACTGTAAATTTTGTGGACCAAAATAGAGTAATAAACTTTTAAGTTTAGGTAGTTAATCCTACTAATAAGTGATATGTTCATCCTCCGAGATGATATATCATTTATGGTATTGCGCTCAACTATTTAAACTATTAAATATATGAATCTATTCGGTCTCATCATTTAAGAAAAAATAATAATAAATGATGCCATTTTCACAATTTTAAAATCTTATTTTCGAAAGAAAAATAGCCGACAATGAGTAAATTTGGTTTTTGCAAATTTCGAAAAGGTTTAGGTCTTTGAAGCACCTATTGGCTTAATAGGTGGTTACAACCACCATGGACGAAAATTATTGCGAAAGGATGCATCTCTTGGGGAAATAGATCGAATCAAGACACATTTTGAAGAGCTACCAAGACACCTTTTGGAGAATTATAAAAGAAGGAAGATTGAGACTTTGAAAGAGGTCCTGAATGTACTGGGAAAGTTTTGAAAGTTCTAAAATTGGGGAGTTAGTTGGAGAGATTTTCAAGCACCACATATTTATCCATTTTTTATTTTAGTTTTATATTGAGAGTATTGTAAAAGAGAAGAGATTTAAAAGAATTACAAGAGTACGGTGGAGGACTTGAAATAAGTTTTTATCTTTTTATTTTAGACTACTTTTGGTTTTAATTGAGACTTGTTGTTGGTTTCACAATTATTTCTTCTTTTAAAATAAAGTGTGGTTTTATTTTCTCTATGAATTCTGAGTATTTTTCTTTATCTTTTATCTTAAAATGATAAATAATTAAGTTTTTGATGGAAGTTGTGGAGAGTATTGATCTTTAATGTTGGAAGAAGTTGTGATGATTTAAATCTATGCACTTCATTTACTTCTTGATTTGGCCAATCCAAGTGTTAAAATTTGTTGTGAGAACATGTAAGAACTGGGC
>NW_018250348.1:147182-150057 GCF_001263595.1 Phalaenopsis equestris | reverse complement strand
TAAGAACCGGGCTGGTATTGTCTCAGTCAACAATTGGAAAGAATCACATGAGGTTATATGAATGAGAATGTAGTTCATATGATTGAGTGCAAATAAATAGGAAAATATTCATTAAAGGGTGTAGAGTTAGAGAACTTTAAAGTGATAGGTTAAAGCCCCCAACTTGGTTTATTGTTTTAGGTTCAAAATTGAGATGTTAACTTCCACGTGGAGGGAATCGAGGGAACTCTAGAGTGAGAGCTAGTATCTTCCCTGCCTAGCCGATCTTCAGAATTATTCAAACTTTAAATTAGCTAATGTTCTTTATAGCATCTCTAGTAAGGGTAAAGAATATTATTGCTCACAACACAATATGCATACTTCTACAACAGAATTCCTATACTTATTACTGATTCATGATAAGGAGAAAGATATTTTCATATTTAGTGCTTTTCATCTATAAAAACTCAAGTTATCTTTTTAAGTTTGTACTATTTTTGATAAAATATTAAAATTACCAAAAATATTTAAACTTTCTTTACTACAAAAACATCTTTAGTTTAGATAATTATCTTTTTAAAAATAAAAGATTTTCCATAAAGTGCATATTCCATATCTTCCCTGTGGGTCCGATACTCAGGTCTTAATCAAAAAAGTTTTCTATTACTTATAACGATATGTATACTTGCGTAGTATCCCAATATATATAAATTAAAAGTTAAATTCTTATTTTTCTTCAGGATCAAGTTTTTTTTTTGTTGCAAAATAAGAAAATATAAGTGAAAAATATAATCATAATTATTGTTATTTGCATATAAGCAGTATTAGGGATCAATTTTTTGGCGCTGGCGCCGTTGCCAGGGAAGTGAAGTGAAAATTGTAAAGAATCTTTTGATTTAAAAATAAATTTCTATTTTTAGAAAGTCTTATTTAAACTTTAAGTTATTTAATTATATTTTGTCTGTGTTCAGTTTTATTTTATTCTATGTTAGTGTATGCATAGTTCAGGTTTTGAAGGACTAGTGCCCTATGATTCTGAATTTGATAGAATTGGTTAAAAAAATTAGAAAAACCAAAAAAATTAAAAAATCTTGAAAAAAAATTATAGAAATGACAAACCAAAATGATCAAAATGCTGAAATTCATCAAGAGCTTAGACCTTTAAGAGTCTATGCTAACCCTACTATAGATGAACTTCATTGTTGTATTCAAAAACCTACTATATTCATTTGAGCTTAAACCTATAAACCTACTATTATCGAAATGATATCAAATAATCAGTTTGGGGGATCACCAACTGAAGATCCAAATTTACATCTTGCCATTTTTTTAGAATTGTGCGCGACATTTATATACGATGGTGTATCAGATGATGCCATAAGACTTAGGTTATTTCCTTTCTCATTGAGGGATAAAGCTAAGATGTGGTTGAATTTGTTAGCACCTAGATTTTTCAGAACTTTTTATAATGGATTAGTTAGATCTCTTAGATTCTCATAGGCCAATTATCGGTGACGCTGCTGGTGGTTCATTGATGTCAAAACCTTTTCATGACGGCTATGCTTTAATTGAAGAAATGGCTACCAATAACTTCTAATAGCCTTCTGAGAGGATGAATCTTAAGAAAGTAGCCAATATTCATGTAACTAATGTATTTACTATGTTAGCAAATCAAGTTGTTGCAATTTCAAAGAAGTTATACCAATTTGGAATGAATTTTTCTCAACCAATTTCCATGATTGAAGAGAATTCATTAGGCCAAATGGTAGATTTTCAAGCATCATTAGAAACTTTGAATGCCATAAATAATAAGCAAAATAACCCATATTCTCTGCAGTTAGCATATCGTTCGATAACATACCCTAAAGGAGTTATAGAAGATGTCCTAGTGAAAGTGGACCAATTTATCTTTCCTATTGATTTCATTATGCTAGATATGGAGGAAGACAAAGAGATACCTATCATTTTGGGAAGACCTTTCCTAGCTACAGGAAGAGCAATGATAAATGGCAAAAAGGGGAATTAATAATGTGTGCTAATGATCAAACTCTTACTTTCAATATTTCAAGATCAATGAAATATGTTGCAAAAGGTAAATATGATGAATATTATAGGATGGATGTTATAAGGTATCTAAGTGAATTTCATTTCAAAAGAGCTTATGAAGAAAAATCTGAAGAAAAAGATTTTGAACACGAGCAAGAAGAGGAATTAGATCGATGTGAAGAACTTTTTTGAAGAACTTTTTATAAGGAAGACTCAAACTATGTTTGAGAAAGTTTTGAAATTTTGGACACGATAGATAAAGATAAATCATTTTGTCCATCAATTGAAAAACCTCCAGAACTTGAGTTGAAGTTACTTTCTGAACATTTAAAATATACTTTTTTAGGAGATTCCTCTACTTTACCAGTTATAATTTTTTCAAAATTAACGATTGAAGAAGAAGAAAGGTTGATGAAAATTTTGAAAAATTTTAAGAAAGTCTTTGGATGGACAATTACTGATATTAAATGAATTAGTCCTTTGATTTGTATGCAAACTCAGGGCTTATCTTCAAAGGAGACAGAATCTTGTTATGAAAGAAGTTGTTAAGAAAGAAATTTTAAAGTGGTTCGATGCTAGAATTATCTACCCTTTTTCAGATAGTGCATGGTTTAGTCCACAATAATGAAAATAATTGGCTTTAGATGTCATTGCAACAATGTTTAACTGTAACTGTGAATAAACATAATGAATTATTACTTACTAGACAAGTTACAGGGTGGCGAATGTTACAGGGTGGCGAATATGTAAATCTTGCCAATAGGAAATATCATTTTCTTTTTCCTTTTCTAGATCAAATGCTGGCTAGACTAGCTAGTCATAAATACTTTGGATAGACTAGCTGGGCATA
>NW_018250348.1:44793-147138 GCF_001263595.1 Phalaenopsis equestris | reverse complement strand
TACAAATATCTCCTGAGGATCAAGAGAAAACAACTTTTACCAGTTCTTATGGTACTTTTGCTTTTAGAAGGATGCCCTTTGGTTTATGTAATGCCCCTGCTACATTTCAAAGATGTATGATGACATTTTTTTGTGATTTAATTTAAAAAGGGATTGAAGTATTCATGGATAATTTTTTAGTGTTTGGAACTTCATTTGACTCATGTTTATAACATTTACCAAAAGTTCTTAAGCGCTGTGAAAAATCAAATTTAGTCCTTAATTGAGAAAAATGCTAATTTATGGTAGCAGGATGAATTGTATTAGCTCATCAAATATCATAAAATGGTATCGAAGTAGATCCTGCTAAAATTCAAGTGAAGTGATCGCTAAAATTCAAGTGATCGCTAATTTACCTTATCCAACGAATGTAAGGGAAATTAAGAGTTTTTTAGGACATGTTGGATTCTACAGGTGATATATTAAAAACTTTTCAAAGATTTTTAAGTCATTATGCCATTTACTGGAGAAAGATGCAATTTTCAATTTTGATGAAGAATGCCTAAAAAATGTTAATTTATTAAAGAAAAAATTAATCACCGCACCAATTATAGTTTAACCAAACTAGGAAAAACCTTTTGAATTGATGTGTGATGTTAGTGATTATGCTATAGGAGCTATTTTAGGCTAAAGATATGATAAAATTTTTAAAGTAATTTACTTTGCTAGTAAAACTCTTAATGAAACTTAAATCAATTATACAATAACTGAAAAAGAGTTATTAGCAATAGTATATGCTTTTGATAAATTTAGATTATATTTAATTGGAACTCATTGTGTAGTGCATTCAGATCATTCTGCTACTAAGTACTTAATGAAAAAAGAAGGATGTTAAACCTAGACTTTTAAGATTGATTCTTCTTTCGCAAGAATTTGATTTTGAAATAGTAGATCAAAAGCGGACTGAAAACCAAATTGCTGATCATTTGTCCAGGCTTGAGTTAGAAAAACTTGAGTTAGAAAACAGGCTTGAGTTAGAAAAACCACTATGTATTGAAAAAGAAATTAATGAACATTTTCCAGATGAAAAATTGTTACCTATTAATGAGTGGTGTGTTCCGTGGTATGTCGACATTGTAAACTTTATTGTTAGCGATATTATACCCTATTGAATGACAAACCAACAAAAGAGAAAAATTATTTCTGAAGCTAAGACTTATTTTTGGGATGACCAATTTTTATATAAATAAGGAAACGATCTAATTATTCGAAGATGTGTACCATTAGAAGAAACATATGAAATTATCCAAACTGTCATAATTCTGATTTTGGGGGACATTTTGGTGTTGATAAAAGGGGACATTTTGGTGTTGATAAAACATCATAAAGAATTTACAATTTGGATTTTATTGGCCTAAAATTTTTAGAGATGTTAATACTTATATCAAAACTTGTGATAGATGTCATAGAGTAGGCAATATTTCTAGAAGAAAAGAGATGCCCCTCAATTATATGCTAGATGTTGAAATATTTGATGTTTGGGGATTAGATTTCATGGGACCATTTATACCATCTTTCGGAAATTTATATATTTTATTAGCAGTGGACTATGTATCCAAATGGATAGAAGCTACCGTTTTACTCAATGTGATACTCAAAGTGTTGCAAAATTTTTGAAAACAAATAAATTTTAAAGATTTGGGATGCCAAGAATTATCATTAATGATGGGGGAAGTTTTTTCAGAAATGCCATAATGGAGAAGTTATTAGAGAAGTTATTAAAATGCCATAATGGAGAAGTTATTAAAGAAATAGCATATAAATCATAGGATTGCTACTGCTTATCATCCTCAGACAAGTGGTTTGGCTGAATTATCGAATCGGGAAATTAAAAGAATTATGGAAAAATCTGTGAATCTGAAAAAAATGGATTGGTTAGTTAAACTTGATTATGCTTTGTAGGCTTATAGGACTGCATACAAAACTTCTATAGGAATGTCCCCATATAGGCTAATATATAGGTCCCCATATAGGCTAATATTTGGGAAAACTTGTCACTTACTAGTTGAACTTGAGCATAAAGCATATTGGGCAATTAAGGAGTTCAATTATAATTTGATAAATGTTGATGATAAAAGGTTATTGCAATTAAATGAGCTTGAAGAGATAAAGAATGAGTCTTATGGGAGTGCCAAGATTTATAAAGAAAATATAAAGATGTGGCATGATCGAAAGATTCTTACTAAAAATTTTCAGCTAGGGCAACAAGTTTTGCTATTTAATGCAAGGTTAAGATTATTTCCAGGCAAACTTAAGTCCAGGTGGATGGGCCCATTTGTTGTGATAAAAGTTTATCCTCGTGGAGCTGTGGATATTAAAGATCCTAAGTCTGAGAAAATATTTAAAGTTAATGGACATACAATGAAACCTTATTTTATAGAGGATTGGCATAAACTTGATGATGGAATGATGTTGAGTCAACCAAAATAAGAACTGGTTACGTCTGGCTGACGACGTAAAACCAAACGCTTTGTGAGAGGAAACCCATAATTATCAGTGTGTTTTTATTTTGATTATTATTTTTTGATTATTTTGATTATTATTTTGTGTGTGATTAAGAAAATTAGGGTAGTATTTTTGAAACTATTATGTGTTAGTAAATATTTTAAGACTTTATTTAGTGACCAATACATGTTATAATGAGAATTTGGATGCTAAGTTGACTAGTGCAAAAATGTGCACTGGTGCCTAAGTGCCAAATCAAGCGCTTAAGCGCGACAGTTTAAACACATGTGCAAAATTAATATTCTAGAAGGTTTAATCATTAATTAGTTTATAATAACATGCCAATGCAGCTTCTAAACGTGTCTAGGAGTTATTGGAAGAGTTATTGGTGTCTAGGAGTTATTGGAAGGATTTAGGCCTATAAATAGAGGGGTTTTGTGAAGGAATTTCACCCTAGATCATTTCTGCCCTAAAAGTCTAAGATAAAGTGAGATTTAGAGAAAATTTCCTGATGGGAGATGAATTTGAAGAAGAAGGAAGAAACCATGAGGAAAGGGTTAATTAGTCAAAGTGCACAAGAGATGTATAACAATTTCTTAGCCGTTATGTATAAAGAGATGTATAACAATTTCTTAGCCGTTAATATTGAAGGGATATCAGAGAAGATCAACAAAATTGAGAATACTATGGCTTTATTGGAGACCAAGGTACTTGAGTTGCATGCAAATCTAGAGCATACTGGATGGTATTTGAAGATGCATTTTATCCACATAAGTTATATAGAGGAAGCGGATAAGGCGATGCTCATAAAGCAAGAGGATTGAAGAAGATAGTATCAGAGCTGATCACCACCATCCGTTTTATCAACCCTATATTCTTGGAGAGACTAATGAAAGACAAGAATTTGTTCCTTCGAATGAAGAATGGAAATAAGTTTAGTGTTAGAAGTTGTGTGTTAGAAGTTATTATTTTCAAGTGATTTAGTGTTTAAGTCTTGTTTTTAGTATTTATGACTTCTTATATGTGTTAATTTTCTTATATGTGATTTATGACTTCTTTATGTGTAATGATGGTTGTGTATTTGTATTTAGAAGAATATTCTCATCCAAGGCTATTTGGAGTGAGAATTAAGTGTTTAAAGTGTTTAAAGGTAATTGTACTTGTTTGTGAATTAATATAAGTTTGTTTATGTGAAAATTTGTGTTATTTTTAGTTTCAAATTGAAATAGTTGTTATGGAGAATTTTGAGAGAGAGGGGAGTTATAGGAAGTTGAAAATAGTCATTTAAGTGCTATGAGACCAATTAGGGGTGGTTTACTTAAGCAAATAGTGCATTTTACTATAATTTAAAAATTTTAAAAATCATGCACTGGCACCTAAGCGCCACATCTCGCGCTTAAGCGCGAGCCAACCTGAGAGGCAGACGTCTAAGCTCCACTTACCAGCGCTTAAGCATCGGTTCACAAAAACCGGTTTACGAACAGTTAAAAGTGAAATTTTTGGCCCTAAAATAAGTGACATTTCAGCCCGAAATTCACCATTTTTAACTCCACCGTCACCTTCAACCTCTCGAGTTCACAATTTTTTAGGGCTAGGGCACATCTAAAGTGAAGATTTCTTGGTAGAATCAAGTGAAATTTGCTAGATACAAGTTCCTTGAGGTAAGAGCTTTACTGCTATGCAAAAATTTTGGATTTTCACTATGTATTTTCAGCACATTTGGAGAAATTTGAAAATTCACTATTCATGGTGAAAATTGAGAAAACAATATATGAAAATTGCATGGGAAGTGTAGACTATACTTTGGAAGTTTAGTTTAGTAATTTAAACTTGATTTAAACTTGATTTTTGTGATTTTTGAAGTTACTTTTGGAATTTATAAAATTTGTAGAATGGCACCAAGAATGAAGAGGAGCAAAGGAAAGAGCCCTTTCGATTCGATTATATTTGTTAGTTCAAAGGCTCAGGATCTGTACAGTTATGTGTTCCAATCACAGAAACTAATTCAAGAGCGGTGTTTTAGGAATTCAGGCGGAGACATAGAGGATTTGATCGTTTGTCGATAGTGGTAACGATTCTGTTGTTTCTCTGTTGTGGTGGTTATTTCTGTTGTTAGGGAGTTCTATGCAAACCTTATCGAGGTTGAAGAGAATAGAGTCATGGTTCGAGGAAAGTTGGTACCTTTTTCACCGGAGGTAATCAACTTATTTTATCATCTGCCACCTGATATGTTATGTTTTTATGTAAATAATAGTCCAACTAAAGAGGAGTTAGACGAGATTATTTCTTACTTGACTACTGGGAGAGGACTTTGGAAGATTAAAAGGTGAAGAATGGAGTTAAGGTAAATTGTCCTCTTTCTATGTTATGTGCACATTCAAAGGCCTGACACTATTTTATTTCAGTATTTCAGCTCGTCTGCTACCAACAAATCATCTCGGTGAAGTGACCAGAGAGAGAGCGATGTTAAATTATAGTATCCAGTAAGGAAAGCTCATAAACATAGGAGCTTTGATTTGTCAGACTATCATCAATTCTGCCACTGTTATTACTACTGCAAGTCTGAGATTTAGTTCCTTGATCTTTTCTTTGTGTGAGTAGGCTAGAGTTAAATATGATAGCTGGGAGGAAGTGTTGTTACTTCTAAAGCCCATAACTAAGGTGCATGTGAAGACTTATTCTGAGCATTCTATTTTTTGGCTGGAGAGGAGGATTTTCTAGGAGTTATGGAATGAAGATATCTACTGCTTCTACCTCTGCTGCTTCATCATCTAGACCATTTACCTCACATTCTTCTACATCTAGAGGTGAGTCTACTCAGACTAAAGATCAATTATTGCAGAAGATGATGGATAATATTAATTTTACCGCTGATAGGGTATAAAATTTAAAGTGTTTTGCAAAGCATATTGATATGTATAGTAGGAGAAAAAATGATTATGAAGAGAAATTTCACTCATCTTTGGAGAGCCTCATTAGGGGTAACCAAGGAGTGCAATTTCCTCCATATCATAGATATTCTAATTATGAGCCTGTAAAAGTTTGGGATAGCAGTGATTTAGAGAATGAAGAGTAGAACTGAGAGCCTTTTTTTTATGATTGTAATATGATATGAACTATGTGGTCCGGGCTTGCTACATTTGCATTTGTGTGTTGATTTGAACTATGTGATGTGGTTTGAACTTTTATGTTTAAGTGATAATTGTGATGTTATTTGTTTTCATGTTTTGGATTTGAGACATGTATGTTTACTCGTTTAGATATTGTTATGTGTGAGACTTTTATTTTTAACTGTATTGTAATGTTTGTGTTAATTAGTAGTTTATTTTAAAATTCTAGGGTAGTAACTGTTGTGAGTTTTGAGATTTAGTTAGTTTAGAACATAACTTAATTCTATCTCATTTATAAAGTTGAAAATCTTGCTAACTTAGGTCTTAAATATTAAACTTAGGAAACTGCTACCCTATATTTTTCTTTTATCATGTTTGTAAGTTTGTTTTTATGTTGAGGTTGTGAAGTCGTTAGTGTGTTAGTTTGCTTTTATGTTTATATCCACTGTTTAGAAGTCTATTGAATCTCTACATGTTGAATTGAAATGAAAATATTAGAAAATTAGATCAAAATTAATATTACTCCTGTTTTTTTGTTAATACTTGTATCATTAGGCTACAAAAATTCCTGTAAGCATGTTATTCTTATTTTCATTCCTTCTTATATATATTTGATGCTAAACTGTTTAATCTCATAAAAATTTAAGTTTGGAAGGGATGAAAATATTTTCAAAACTTTAATTTAATTTGTTCTCAAATGAACTACAAGTGAATTTGATTTGAAAAGAAAAAATGATAATGTATATGAAGTTATATTAGGGAAGTAAAACTTGATTTTAGAAATGAGTAAGAGAATTTAGTTGAAATTTTGAGTAATGAAGAAAAACTCTAAGTTAAAAGTTTTTAGTGTAGAAAATGATTAACATAAGTAACTATCTTTAGTAAGAAACATTGTAAATTGAAAATTTTAGAAATTTAGACTTTTATTTTTAATACTTAAATTTCTTTTATTAAAAATAATTTTCAAAGCTATTATTATATTTATAAGTAAAAATTTTTTTTGAAGATTTTGCTTTAGGAAAGGAAAAGTAGAATTCAAAATTATTAAAGGTCTATCTAGATATAGTAATCATTGGCTAAAAAGAAAAGAAAGAAAAAAGAGAAAAATAAAAAAAAGAGAAAAAGAAAAAAAGAAAAGAAAAAGAAAAAGAAAAAAATATAAGGGAGGAGATGCTTGAGAATTAGTGTCTAATCAAAAATTGGTTATACATTTGATTTTTTTAAAGTATAAGACTTGAGAAAATATTAAGCTTATAGATATAATATAGTAAGTAAAATTATTCTTAATAAAGATTTCTAAGTGGAGATAATTAAAGAACTAAATTCTAAATTTGGAAGACTTACAATATTTCTGAATTAGATAGGAACTCATATTTTTGTCTTTCTTAACATTAAAAATTTCTAAACTTTAAGTTGGTGTCACTTACTGAATATTTTTTCTAAATTGGACTACTATATTTCTAAATCTAAATTTTATTAACTTCTAAAGAAACTCATATACATATCTTACATATTTAGTTTTTAAAGATTGAAGTGTCACTTGAGGACAAGTAACATTTAAAGTTTGGGGGATTTTGATACGCCTAAAATATATAATGTTTCTAGACACATTTTTATACCTATTTTTGACATATTGAGCTTTAATAGAAGGTATTTTTGTGTTTTTCTTTCAAGTACAAGTAAAAAGGTGAAAAATACTTAAAGGAGTGAAAAATGATCAAATTTGGAGCAAATAGGTGAAAAATGTGCAAAAGTGTTTTGGCGCCTAAGCGTTAGATCCAACACTTAAGTGTTGGGTAAACAGAAAAGGTCATGCCTAAGCGTCAGAGGCTCAATGCTTAAGCGCCAGTGGCAGTTATTGGATGAGTAAATTTGGTTTTGCTAATTTTGAAGAGGTTTTTGAGGTACCTATTGGCTTAATAGGTGGTTACAGCCACCATGGACTAAAATTATTGTGAAAGGATGCATCTCTTAGGGAAATACATCGAATCAAGACACATTTTGAAGAGATACGAAGACACCATTTGGAGAATTATAAAAGAAGGAAGATTGGGACTTTGAAAGAGGTCCTGAAAGTACTGTGAAAGTTTTGAAAGTTCTAAAATTGGGGAGTTAGCTGGAGAGATTTTTAGGCACAACATATTTATCCTTTTTTTATTTTAGTTTTATATTGAGAGTATTGTAAAAGAGAAGAGATTCAAAGGAACTTCAAGAGTTTGGTGGAGGACTTGAGATAAGTTTTTTCTTTTGTTTTAGACTACTTAAGAATTGTTGTTATTTTGATAATGATTTCTACTTTCAAATTAAAGTGTGGTTTTGTTTTCTCCATGGATTCTGAGTAGTTTTCCTTATCTTTCTTCTTAAAATGATAAGTAATTAAGTGTTGGATGGAAGTTGTGGAGAGTATTGATCTTTACTATTGGAAGAAGTTGTGATGATTTAAATTCATGTACTTCATTTACTTCTTGATTTGGCCAATCAGATGTCAAAATTTATTGTGAGAACATGTAAGAACATGGTTGGTATTGTCTCAATCAATAATTAGAAAGAATCACATGAGCTTGTATGAATGAGAATGTAGTTCATATGATTGAGTGCAAATAAATAGGAAAATATTCATTGAAGGGTGTAGAGTTAGAGGACTTTAAAGTGACAGGTTAAAGCCCCCAAATTGGTTTATTATTTTATGTTTTGATACTAGATGTTATCCCCCAGGTGGAGGGAATCGAGGGAACTCTAGAGTGAGAGCTAGTATCTTCCCTGCCTAACTTGTCTTTAGAACTATCAAACTTTAAATTAGTCAATGCTTCTTATAGCATCTCTAATAAAGGTAAAGAATATTATTTCTCCTATTTGGCACAACACAATATGCATACTTCTACAACAGAATTCCTATACTTATTACAGATTCATGATAGGGAGAAAGATATTTTCATATTTAGTGTTTTTTCTTCTATAAAAACTGAAGTTATCTTTTTAAGTTTGTACTGTTTTTGTCAAAATATTAAAATTAACAAAAATATTTAAACTTTCCTCACGTTTTCTTTAGTTTAGATAATTATCTTTTTAAAAATAGAAAGTTTACCAAAAAGTGCATATTGCATATCTTCCCTGTGGGTTCGATATTCAAGTCTTAATCAAAATGTCCTATATTACTTGATAACGATACATATACTTGCGTCGTATCCCAATATATATAAATTAGAAGTTAAATTATTATTTTTCTTTGGGATCAAGTTTTTGGTTTTATTGCAAAATAAGGAAAAATAAGTGAAAAATATAATCAAAATTATTGTTATACTGTTGCATATAAGTAGTATCGGGGATCAACTCCCTGTAGAAAAAAATGCCCTAACACATTACTACACATATGCAGCATGCAGTCACACCATAAGCATAATGCAAAAGAAAGATACCTGACTAGGGCAACCAATTCAGCAAAGAATAATAGTCACACATCAATAGTCTACCAAGCACCCTAAATCCTAGCCTAGCACGCCATCTAACAAAAAGTGCGTCAAGCTAGTATCTAAGTGCAGGGTATGTCTAGGTATAGTATGACTTTGACAGGGTCACCATACTTGCCCCATCCTAAGATCTGATGGATCTAAAGGGTGTCACAAAGAGTGGTGACATTAGTTAGTCATACTCGTGTCAATCTCGATGACTTAACTCACATTGATCACCAAGACAATAAGCAACGCTCGTTAAGGCATCATGACCAACATGTGGTCACTCTTCTAACGAGCCTAGCTCGTAATCCATGCAAACATGCAAATGCAAATGCAAGCAAATCAAAACATATAAGTTGTGATAAAGAGTATGTCGTGAAGGCGGTGACTCATAGGAATGGGCATGCCTTAGCGACAGGGGCCCGAAAGGGGGTATGTGGGTAAGGCGGTGACCCAAAGGTGGGCATGCCATGACGGCAGTGGCCCAAAAAGAGGGTATGTCGATAAGGCAGTGACCTGAAGGTGGGCATGCCGTGAGGGCAGCGGCCTGAAAAGAGGGTATACCGGTAATACAGTGACCCGAAGGTGGGCATGTCGTGATGGCAACGGCTCGAAAAGAGGGTATATAGGTAAGGTAGTGACCCGAGGGTCGGCATGTTGTGGCGGCAAGATCCCGAAAAGAGGGTACACCAGGTAAGGTAGTGACCCAAAGGTATGAGCATGCCGTGGTAGCAGGAACCCAAAAAGAGGGTATACCAGTAAGGTAGTGACCCAAAGGTATGGGCATGTTGCGGCGACAGGAGCCCAAAAAGAGGGTATACCGGTAAGGCAGTGACCAGTAAGTAGGCATATCGTAGCGGCAGGGGCCCTAAAAGGGGGTATATTGGTAAGGCAGTGACCCAAAGGAATGCAACTCAGTAAAAGATATCAATCATGAAGACAGACATATACATGCATATACACAACATGCAAAGGAGCAAGTGGTAGGTCGATAAGGATGGAACATTCGATCAATCCAAAGTGTTGTGCCAACCGGGATTGGGTAACCGGCTGAAACACAAGTGATGTGACCGGTTCAGGATGACCGACTAAAGCACAAGTGATGATGGTGAAAGTACAAGTGCGAGATACAATATGCAACTGCCAGTTCACCGAGCAAATGCAAGGTGCAAGGTGCAAGTGCGACATGCAAATGCAAGGTGCAATGTGCAAGGTGCAAGGTGCAAGTGCGATATATGACATAAAATATGTAACATGCAAGACATGCACTTGCAAAAATTGAGGTGCAAATGACCGCATATGATAGTGAGCCACGTTCGTCCTAACAACCTCACTTAGGAAACCTAAGGTTTAGATCCTTGGATATGCGACACCACTAAAACTAGGGCCAGCTAGAAGTTTAGAGGATCTCACCACCGTGACGGTTGCGGACGCGTTCTCTTTGCTTGCTCCAAGCTCGTTGACGTCCGATCCATGCTCCAATGTGTCTCGTAGAACATGGACAAGTTAACAAAAAGATCCATTGAGGGCAGGAGAGGAATCGGTGAGGTCCGCTTTCCGGTGAATCTTGCAACAAAACACAGGGAAATTAATAAATAGCAGGTGAGTGACGTATGCAAAGTACCCAAAAAAAATAATTTTGGTATACAAACATATAACCAAAACATACCTTCGAGAAGATCGCTCAAGCCTAAACATGCCCAGACTTATCAGGCAAGCAATCACAGAAATTTTGCATGAGGATTTTGTGCAACGAGCTCGCCTATATTGTTCCCCAACAATAGAAGATATCAGAACAAGTCGTTAGCATAATTTTCATGTTATTTTTTTTATTAATAACAATAACAAAAGATCCACACATGTTTATTTGCAAATCACAAAGAATCCACATTTGCTTAATCAAAGTGGGACAAACCCACAAAAGTATAATTTTGATTTAGCTTAATCCTCAATGCCTTGAAATGCTAAAAATTAAAGCATTAATGTGACAGGATTTTATATTTATGAATCAAATTTATGGCATGTAATAAAGTATTTAGAGCAAGGTTTAAACTAGATCTACCTCTTTCTTTCTACCTCCCAAGTTTTTGATAGGAGTGGTTCAAAACAAAGAAGAAAAATGAGAGTTTTGCATCTATGTTTGCTGAGACGAGTGCCAGCAGTACAAATTGCAATGAGGCGGGAGGCCAAAGCTTGGCCGACCGAGAGAAAATAAGAAGGTGATGAGAAGGTCAGATGTCTGCACAGAAAGGGGTGTAGGTTGGCCAGATCTGGTCTCTGGCACTGAGCAGGGCCGACAAAGCGTCGCTGGAGCGAGAGGAAGGCCACCCGTGCGACTGGCCAAAAGGAACAGGATGGCCGAGGCTTGAGAATCTCTGACGGGGCTTCGAAAATGAGGAGGATGTCGATGGTGGCCCCCTTCGCCGGTGAGGAGGGGCCGACGGTGAGCTTCAGGAGCGAGTTCACGGCCTGGCGGCGGGTTTGGTGCGATTGGGTTTGTGACGGGTTCGTGAAAATGAGAGAGGGGTGCTACAAGGAGATGCGGAGGCTAAGGATAGGGGAGAGAGAAGATTTAAAATCAGCTCTCTCTCTCTCTCTCTCTCTCTATCTAGATATATATATATATAATATTATTATTATAATATAATAATAATTATTATTATTCAATTAATATCTCCCCGTGTATTTTCGTCGAACACGTCATCGCGATAAAATGAACATATCTCCTAGGTAAAATTGATAATATGGGCGCACCGGTGTGGTCTGTTTAGTCATCTGGGGTCATTCGGACCATTTTTTTAGCAATCGGGATGAAAATAATAATTCGTTCATTTTTAGCTCGCACGTGAAACCGTGGAGCAACGAGCTTCCTCCCTAAGTGGAATCGACGTTTCAGACTCACTCGCGTGGTCTATTTCATTGTCCGGGCTCATCTGGACAACTTTACTAACGATTGGGCTAACTCGAGCCAATTTTACACACGACATGACATATAAAATTTATCAACCCAATCAAAGTTGTCTGAAGTGCCAAATGTCAGTTGGTCTTCGCCTAAGCGAACGCCAAAGCCTAGCAAAGTGACTCTGGCAACGAACCCCTCAACACACGCCAGTGGATTTTGGGAGAGTGTCTTGAGCTATTAGATGATGCGGGCGAACCGTAGACCATCTTGAGCCACGCAGACGGACACCCTACACTCATGAAATCCAAAAATTGATGCCAACATAGAGGCCAACATCTTTGACCTGAGACCTTTTATTATCCAAATGGTTCAACTGTCTAATTTTCTTGAACTATATGTCACTTTTTTGGTATCACAGTGTCCCTAATGATGTTGTTTGGCTTAGGGTTTGCTTAGGGTAGCTTATTTGGTGCAGTGGCGTTTTGAAAACACACTTGACTCGTTTGGGGAAGTTGCATTTTGGCAGCTTATGCATTTTCAAAACGCCAAAAATAGCGTTTTCACACCGCACCTATCTTGGTGCGGTAGCAACTTTCTGACAGCAGTCAGACTTTTCTTAAAAAAATAAAAATTTGTAATAGCCACAACACCTAGCTTATCATCAGATTATTTTTAACCGGCTTATCAGCAGATTATTCAATAAAATGCAGCTGCCTCAAACAGACCCTTAGGTTGTTTATTTTCTCTCTGAGGGACCTTTGACATCAATTTTTAATGTAACGAGTGTACGGTGTCCACCTAAACAATTTGGGATGGTCTAAATTTTGTCCGTAGCATCCGGTAGCTCAAGACACCCACCCTGAACTCTAGTAGTAGTCAGGGTAAGAAGCTAAGGTTAGCAGCACTTTAGCCTTACCTAGGAAACCTACCATCGAAAGGAGTCATTCCATACGTGAGCCATGCTTTGTGTGTAATTTGGTGTTTAAAGGTCACTACACATCTGTCCAGAGCCTCCCATGGCTAAATGAAGTCACAAAGTCCTCCTACTTGTGCTATAGGAAAATTAGGGTTCGGGATACCTTACCTACGCCGTAGTTTAGGACGACAGTTGACACTAATTACCCTAGTGATTCACCGATGAGAATACTTTATTTTAGATTTATAAGACCGCATTTCATTCATACGGAGTCTCTCGTAGCTTATGGATCAAAAATATCCTCCGCTGAGCATTCCTAGAGAAAATTAGGGTTTCAGCTAAAGCCGACGCCACAGTGCTGACCCTGGGCACTTAAATGCCCAAAAACTGCCTTCCTAGACATCTGACCCAAGAGCACAAAAGTCTGGTGCCATTCTTTGGGTGCTTAAGCACCAAACTGAGCTCCAAGACAACAGTCCAGTTTCTTAAGTGCCCAAAAAAGCCTAGAAATAATATTTTCTCAAGAGCCCAACATTCTGGTGCCACCTGGTTGGTGCCTAGGCGTCAGACTAGCACTTAGTCCCCGAAGGACCTGGCACCTAGGTTCTGATCACTTTCCAGGCCTTGAAAATGATCATATTAGACATTTCCTTGACTCCTGAAGTAGCATATTCACAAAGGGGTGATGATGGTCCTCAGGGCTATGCAAAATAACTCTTTTTCCCTCACTTTAGAAGCTTCTTGGGCATCTAATGGTGGCTTTTTGGTCATTTTGGTGAGGGTTGATTGTGCTTAACTAATGGTTTCCTTCTCATTTGGAAAGATCGACACATTTTGTATCGGGAGCTAAGAGAGAGCCATGAGAGAGAGCTGTGAGGGATCTTGGGGAGAGCTTAGGTTCTTCTTCCTCCATTTCTTCCTCTTCATTTTTTTCTCTTTCTTTCTCTCCATGCCCTCTTTTGGTAGTTTTTTTGTCGATACAAGAAGAGGAGTGTTTGTGCGTTAAATCACCGGAAGCTCCTTCTTAAGGAAAGCTTCCTTATTCTGGGAGAAGGGTCTTCTCTAGAGCTCAAGACTTAGCCATGCTCTCTTCTTAAGGGAGGGCTTCATCTCGGCTTGAGGAAGCATTAACAGAGCATCACTAGAGCACTATCAGTTAAAATCATGGGGTTCTCTCCTATTGTTAGGAGAGCATCATCAAAACATATTTGGACATCGAGCAAACACTACATCGGTATAGCCTCCTAAAATCTTAGTATTTCTCCTTCCTATTTAGCCCTAAGGTTAGTTTTATGCATGTGGGTTCAGTCTCACACAAAGGGAATGTGTTGACCAACATTAGTTAGCACGATCATATTTCCTTTTGATGGATTGTTGTTTTCCCTAGAGGAAGCCTTAGGGTAGGAATCCATGTGGGCCAGACCCTTCATAGAGTCCAACTTTTCCTCGTTGTGAACCCAAGCACAAAGTCTCTGTAGGTTGGAGTTCCTACCTCTTCTTGATTTGGTTTCCCCAACTTTTATTGAAGAGGTTGGAATGTTTAGATTTTGCATATAAAAGCTTTGTAGCTAGCTCACTTTACAAAATCTTGAAGAATTGTGAAATGTGAAAAACTTTGTAGCTAGCCCATTTCGCAACATGGTGGAGAGCTTACCCTTTGGGAATCCAGGGGAGAAACTCCCCACACCCCTCACCAAAGCATGAGGCGGGTACACTAAATACTTAAATGCTAAACCATATGTACCTCATGTGAGCTTGTTATCATAAGCATGGTTTTATATTGAGCATGATTATATGGTTTTAATCATCATTTACACATGCATCCTTTACATGTAGCATCTTGCATTTGCACATTACCACGATCGGCTACCCCAACATGATTGACCCGAACTACAATTATGCAGATATTTATGCTCCTTAATATAAAAAAAACTTAACCTGAAATTATATTTAGTGGCTAATGAGAGCAAATCTAATACGATTAAAGAAATAGTTTTCTTACTAGGGTTACTATGCAAGTATACGTATCGTTTCAAGTAATATAGATTTTTCTTAAGAATATGAAATATAAGAATTTTGACTTTAAGAAAACTTTACTTAAGAATGCATCATCTATATAAAGATGAAAATTAAGTTTACTAAATTCTACAATATGCAAATAAAAGTAAATGTAATGAATTAAATAATATAATATAAACTTTCTCCTTGTCAATAATTCATAATCAATAAGGATTTCAAAATTTTTTTAGAAACTTAAATGTGGTATTGTGACAAATAGGGGTACACATATTTCCTTACTTTCTTTTGAATTGTGCAAAGAATATTAACTAATCTAAACTTGGTGTCAGCATGTATAGTAGTGTTGGGTAGGTTCTAGTCTCTCACTCCTATATTACGCACTATGCCCTCTCTACAGAACCTACCAATGACCTTTAGTTCCAATCTCTAGACCAAATTGAAAAAAACATCTAGTTTGTCACTCTAGGAACATCAATTCTACCCCCAACGAAGCTTATCTCCCTATTTATTTGCACCCACTTTAGCGATCACAGCTGCTCTTTCCAAGGTAGAATGTGATACTTACAATTTAAGAAATCTTAGCCTTTTTGGGTCTATAAATTCCTCAATAGGTTTTAACAATACAAGTGGTCAATTTGTAAAGTAATTGAAGAACCGATAAAAATATCATCACAACTTTTAGGAATAAAAGAAGTTCTTAACAAAATCAAAATCACTTACTTAATTACTTCATATTGCAAGGATTAAGAAAAGAAAAATACTCACAAAACATGGAAATAACAAAACAAAAACATATTTATAAAACTCCAATCTAAAGTACAAAACATAAGGGCAAAAGATACAAATACTTATTTAGAATGTTCCCCCAATCAGTCATTTAAAGTTCTCTGACTTCTCTTACTCCAACAAAACTGACAAGACTCACAAACTTCAGAAATAATAAAGACTCACAAAGAAAACTGCTCACACATAACACACTCACCCAACCATCGCGCCTAGGCGCCAGTTCGGCTAGTTTGGCACTTTTCTTCAATTTAGCCCATTTTGCTCCTTTTTTATGTATTTTTGTTTTTTTTATTCTTAGAATCTTTTTCTTACAGCTACAACCAAAAACATAAAAATACCCTTCATTAAAGCATAATATCCTAAAAACTTGAGCATAAAATGTGCATAAGAAATATGTAATTTTAAGGTGAGTCAATTCCCCCAAACTTAAACGTTACTTGTCCTCAAATAACCTTTCTTACTATATATAAAAAGTATAACTTATGGAAGTGAGTTTTACTTGAAGATTTCTATAATTTTTGTTTTATAAATGCAATAGGGAAACTTTAGAAATTTTTTTTTAATAGCACAGATTAAAAATCAAGTTAAAATTAAAATGTAAGAATATCTAGTAGTCAAGTTTAAGAATTCTGATTTCCTATTTATTTCAGGAATAATTGTAATTTGTCATATTAAAGAGACTTAGAAAAATTATATGGAAAAAAATATCATGAGAACTTTACTAGTAAGGATGCTAATACTTGATGCGCGGTTTGTTGTGTGTCACTTTTGTAAATATTTTTCAATATTACAAAACACACACACAACACTAATAATAATGCAATTGAGTCCCAATAAAAATAACTTTTGTAAAAATAATTTTATTTTTTAAAATCTTTAAACTGTCAAACCTGTAATAATAACACAAGTATATGTTCGCTCAAGTAATAAGGGGTTCTAATGAAGTCCTAAGTATCGATCCCACAGGAAGTTGGAAATTCTTATGGCTATAATGTAAAACACAAAATTGAAACTACAAAACTTAAGTACAAAATTCAAATCTAAAGTAATTGAGTGTATGTTAAATAAAATGCAGTTAAAAGAACTAAGTTAACTAAACTATTTGCTAAACTTCAAAAGTAAACTTATAAAAATTAAACAAAGTTTTTTGTGATTAAGAGTTCAAGTTTAAGAAAACATCCTTCCTCTTTACAATGAGTATATAGATTTTGAGGAAATTAAATCATATATATATATATATATATATATATAATTGTATTTGTCAAATAGGAGAAATTCAATTCTTTACCCTCTATCATGTGTATAAAGAATATTGACTAATGCAGAGTTTGGTCCCTAATTCGGTGGTTTGGTTGGGACGATAGCATCTCTCACTCCAAAGCTCCCACTTCTCCCTCGGTTGAGGACTAACAATCATGCGTCAGTTTCCAATCAACTGGAACGAATTGGGGATTTTAATATGTCACCTTAAAATCTCCAATTCTGCGTCCAACAAAGTATATTTTCCTATTTATTTGCACTCAACCCTATGGATTACATTCTCACCCATAGAATTGAATGTTACTCTCACCATGTTGTAGCAATCATAGCCCTTTCAAATCATATATTTCTCAACACCATTTAACATTTCAATTGATCAGATTGAAAAGTAAATGAGGATCGGAGTTTAAATCATCACAAATTATTTACATTTAAAATCATATAAGAAAAATCAATTCTTCACATAACCATATCTCAGAGTAGGGGGAAGGATAAAGAAGACTACTCAAAATTTAAGAGAAGGAAACGACAAAACACGTAATTCATATATAAAAATAAGTTTACAAAACAAAAAAATAAAAGACACAATTTATCTCACACTCCTTCCCAAGAAAATCTTTAGAAGTTTTCTTTAAGCACTTTCCCTCTTTACAAGAACTCTCAATTCTCTCTTAGAAATGTAATGAAGAAGAAATCTCCCAATTTCCCTCTCCTCTTACAACCCAAGAAGAAAATCTCCAAGTCCCTCTCTATCTCACAACTAAACTCTTCCTCTCTCCAACGCCACCCACCAAAACTCTCTCTCGCCACTCTGTTTTTGAATTAGGGGCTGCCTCCTTTCAAAAAGAATTTAAAATTCCCTCTTAAATTCTCTCTAAATGTTATAGCTTTTGAATACCAAAAGACATGTCCATTCATTCAAAAGACATATCCCTTCATTAAAGAGCCTTCCAAAGTGTCTAGATGCATTGAATCACTCTATGTGGCATTTGAAATATTTGGAACCTTAAAAATCTGCTCCAAATTCATCTCAAACTGCCTTAATCCATCAAGTATCATCTGTGGTGCTTCTGGCGCCAATTCTGGCCCCTCAGGCGCCAAGTTACCTAAGTTCACGCTATTCTTGGTTCTGGCGCTTCTAGTGGAAAACCAGGTGCCTCTTCTCTGTGTAATGGCACCTTTGGCACCAGCTCTCTGTAAGTTGGCACCTCTGGTGCCGGTTCTGGCACCTCTGGTGCCGGTTCTGGCACCTCAGGTGCTAGAATCGCAATGTTCTCTATTTTGGCTCCTAATTTTCTTATTTTTGCAACTTTTGCCCAATATGCCTAAAATTGATATACCTGCAACAAAAACATGACAATACCCTTATTTAAACTTAAATATCACCAAAATAAAGCATAGAATGTATACTTAAAATATCACATTATTTTGTTGTATCAAAATCTCCCAAACTTAAATATTGTCTCCAAGCGACTCTTTTACTACAAAAAAATATGACTTATGATAGAGAATAACTAATAAACTTCTATAGTTTGCTTTAATAAATAAAATAGTATAATTTAAGAAAAACTTTTGATAACTTAGATTAAAACTACACGTATAAGAATACTTAGTAATCAAATCCAAGATTTCACAATCTCCATTTATTTCAAAAAGAACTATAATTGGTTATATCAAGGATAGTTAGATTATCCATATGAAAAAGAATTTCAAGAAAACTTTACTACTATTGGTGATAATACTCAAATACAAGTTTAGAAAATGCAATAAAGCCTTTTCCTCAAGTTGATTCAAGTGAAGCCAATTTTTGATTAGATATCTCCTCAAGTTTCTCCTCACATTCTTTTTTTTTCTTTTCTTTTTCCTTTTTTTTAGGATCTTTTCAATCCTTACTTTTCTTTTCTTTTTCAAGTGAGGATTACTGTATCTGAATAGCCTTAAATAATTTTAAGCTTCACTATCCTCTTCTTAAAGTTAAAACTTTTTTCCTTTCTTCACTTTAAGAATATTAGTTTTGATTGATGATTTTCATAGTCTCATTCTTTTCTTCTTACATGAAACTCTAAAATTCTTAATACTTCAAAAATAAATACAATTTCATTTACTTTAAATAGAAAAGCATAGTCTTATCATTTCATACTAAATATCTTTAACTTTAGAATTGACTTTCGCTATTAAAAACTTTTACCTTAGTTTACCATAATATTTACAAACATAAATATATTCATTTAAAGTTAAACACTAATATTCAAGGTCATGTTAAATTAATTTTAAAAATATAGTTAATTGAGGACAAAAAAAATTTAGTTTACTTATTTTTTTAAAAGAAATTTTCTTTTTTATTCTTTCCCCCAAACTTAAATTTTTAAGTAATTAAAAATTTTTAGTACAAAAATTTTGTAGGTGAAAGAAAACAGTGAATGCATAGAAATAAAACTAACGTGTAGAGGATTTCTGAATATGAAACTGTGCTCCAGTATACTGCTGGTGCTAACTTTAAAAAAACAGGCTTTAAAACATTTAATGAACACAATATATTTCAAAGGATTTGCTATGAATTAAAAACATAAATAAGAAGTGAAAATAACAATTAAGTCCACAGTACAACATTAAATGAAAGTTCTTATTACAACATTTTGAAAGAAAACAAATAATCAAACAATCAAAATAACAAAAAAACATAACAAACTCCTAAAACATTATTCATCATCCTTTTCCTTATCAGCATCTTCTTTTTCTTCTTCTTCTTCTTCTTCTTCTTCTTCTTCTTCTTCCTCTTTAACATGATCCGACACATAAGAAGTAAAACTAGGGAAAGTTAAAAATTTCACATTATAATCACCCCTAAGATATCTAATCATGACCTTCTGATATGTTATATCAGATTGAACTCTCCTCTACTGATATTCATCGTTATAAGCATTCCTTGCTTCCAACCCTCCAATTCTATTTTGCATATTTACAATATCTATTTGTTGGATCATAAGCTGCTCCATGATGGTCTCAAGTGAAGCAGGGCTAGAAGTAGATGACCCTGGAATAGCTGTTGAGGGTCTTTCACTACCTCCACTCTTGGATCCAGCAAATGATTCAAATCTTTGGACTGTGTGTTTCCCAATTGGTTTCTATGGTTACAGCTTTTCTTCATTTCTATCAAACTTTACTCATTGTTAACATAAAGTGAAAATCAGAGCAGGTTATCTTAAACCACTAGCTGTGGAACTCTTGCCTATACTCTGAGCATTAAGTACTATAAGAGCACCAATATCTACTACCTTCATTTGTTGAATGCAGAAATTTAGCATAGTTCTTTTCTTTATTACTTTGCTAAGATAATTTTTTGGAAGCAACTTTGCTGAGATGAAGTAATGTCATACCTTTGATTAAAAAGTCATCATAGTGTAAAAATTAACCTTCTTATTATTTTTAATTTTTCATTCTCCTCTTCCATCAGTTAGAAAGAAAATTACTTCATCCAGTGATGAGTCGTTCATCACGAATGCAACATATTCACAATGGAATTCATTTCTCAATATATAAAATGCATTGATCCTCCATCTAAAAAATTCAACTTGCTTGCCTCTCACAAAGATGTGATCATCTGTAGTACTTTGCAAGTTTGTACAGAACTCTCGGATTATTGGAGCAATAGCTACTGCAGTGAAGTTGCATGACCACTCCTACTTTTTAGCAACGATCAACCTCTCAATCTCGCCACCCAGATCAACCTCTCGATCTCATCACCCAGGTTAGCAATTGCTCGCTTTTGAATTAATTTCCTCGAGCCCATTTTGGTATTATAATTATGTTGGGCCTTATACTTGATAAGTCTCCTTGCATTGAAATCTCCCGTAGGTTTTCCCCTCTTCACCCATGGTGCCATAGGAATTTTTATGGAAATTCAAACAAAATTCTAATAAATTAAAAAATCATAAATCTAACTCCACAAGTAAGATTATTTGTTAAGAAACTTTTCACCATGGGATTTCTTTAAACTTCTTTAGCAAATTCCAGATTTCCCATAATGTAGGATAAATCCATGGTGAAAATAACAAATTTCTAAGTTAAAGTGAAGCTCTTAGCAAGAGAAGATGAAATCTAAGATCTTTAGCCCATGAAATCTTCTCAAGTCCACCCAATGTCAAGCACTAAGTTAAGGTTTAGAGGTAGGAGACGACCCAAGCAGTAAAATGAAATCTAACTCAACTTGGCATTTTCAAAAATTTGGCGCCTCTGGTGCCAACACCAAAAGTTTTCGGATTTTTATTTTCTATGGAAATCTGTTGTGTACCACATTATGTCAACCTCTAACTAACTTAATTAAACACTTATACTCATAATTAAACAATTTGCGAACACAAAACTTTCACAAACAACACAAAACTCACATTTATATATAAAATCTGCACTATTGAAAACTGACAGTTTTCAAGCCAACAAATATAATTTAGTGTCTAAAGCAAACCAAACATCTTAACACTGAAAACTAAGTATCAAAATACTCAACTACTAACACAAATAAACTCCAACAATGAAAGTAAATGCAATCCAACACAGCACCATAACACAAGTAAGCAATAATAAATACACATTCTGTGCATAAAGTAAGTTCAAACATCTTCTTTGCTCTCGTCCTCTTAGATATTTCCCATGGATTGTTAGTGCACGTATAAGTTGTAAAAAGGTTGGTAAGGAAATTCGTCCATCGAATCTTCCTCGATCCAAGAATGTTTCTTGATTATACGCACCAAACCATCTTTAATACGTCCAGTGGGTTCAAAATGTTCATTCATCCTCCAATCCAGATGATCCAGCATTTCAAAAATATTCCCAATTGAATGCACAAGGTTTTATACCTCTTTATCTATGTTCTTGATCCTTTTCAAAAGTGCATTCGAACTAAAGTAAGGTTGAATATGTGATGAAATATGGGATGATTGGTCTATCAGTATATTCATATCATTCTCATCCCCCATTCCTATGTAGTTGTAATGAACTTCTGGGTCCATAGGCTTCCAATGAAGAAGCACCTTTTCCAATTTTCATAAGGCACTTGTGATTGACTTCACAATAGGAAGATAGTAGATGGATGTTCTGGTCTAGTAGTAGATCTATTGATGATCAAACCCAAAATAGATTTTCATAAGTATTGCACCCACATCCATAGGTCTTCCAGTTTGAATACAGTAATTCAAAATAACAAAATCCTTAGTCACCTTACTGATTTTCATGGTAGGAAGTAGTTTTGATGCAATAAATAATGCCACTCCTTATATGCAAGATTCAATACTAGTGAAGAAAAACTTACATTTCCATTTTCTCTGGTCTCCCACACACACACACACACACACACATATAAATAGATAAGCAAAATAAACAACGATAAACATGGGTTGCCTCACACAAAGCGTTTGGTTTAATGTCGTCAGCCCGACATTCCCAGTCTTTACTCTGGCATTACAGTCTCTTTAAAAATTGGCCTTTGGCCATCAAAATATGGTTTCAGTCTGTGCCCATTTACTTGAAATATCTTTTTTAATATCTGTTTTTCTTGGGATCTTCAATATTAACAACTCCATAGAGATAGAATTTTACAATTGTGAATGGCCCTATCTACATGACTTCAGTTTTCTAGGAAATAATTTTAATCTTGTATTGTATAATAAAACTTCTTGTCCACGCTTGATTTTTTTTATTATCTTTCGATCATATCATTCTTTCATTTTCTCCTTATAAATTCTAGCATTATCATATGATTCATTCCTAATTTTTCCAAGCTCATTCAACTATAATAATCTTTTCTCACCAGCATCTTTTTAATTAAAATTAAACTCTTTAATAGCCCATTATGTTTTATGCTCCGATTCTACTAGTAAGTGATAAGTCTTCCCAAAAATTTTCTATACGAAGAAATTCCTATAGTTGTCTTATAAGCTGTCCTGCATGCCCATAATGTAGTATCTAATCTAGCAGACCAATCCATTTTATTATGATTCACAATTTTTTTCTAAATTTTTTTTGATTTCACGATTAGATATTTTTACTAGACCACTAGTCCGAGGATAATAAACAGTTGTAACTCTATGCATAATATTATATTTTCCCACCAACTTTGTGATTTTTACATTCCTAAAGAGAGATCTTCCATCAATAATGATTATTCTCAGCATGCCATATCTTGTAAAAATATTTTTGATTAAAAAATTTGAAACACTTCGAGCATAATATCGAGGAGGTAATGTGATTGCTTCAATCCATTTTGACACATAATCTACTGCAATTAATATATATACATTTCTACATGAAGATAAAAATGGTTCAATAAAATCCAATCCCCATGCATTAAAATTTTCAACTTCCAAATTAAAAATTAAAAGCATTTCATTTATTGATTGTAAAATTATATGAACAGTTCTATCATTCCCAAAATGACCTCCAAATTCAAAATCATGAGATTTTTGAATAATTTCTTGGCACACATCTTCGCATAACTAAATCTTTGCATTGTTTGTAAAAAAATGGGTCATCCCAAAAGTAAAATTTTGCATCGTGAATGAATTTCTTTTCTTGTTGTTTTGTCAACCCATATTGTAAAATACCATTAAAATTGTAGTTCACAATATCAGCATACCACGATATTTCTCATCTTTTAACAACATAAAGTTGTTCATCAGGAAAAGTTTCATTAATTCTTTTTCCAAATCAAATGTTTCTTCCTGTTCCAGCTTAGATAGATAATTAGCAATTTGGTTATGAGTTCCTTTCCTAGGGACTACCACAAAATCAAATTCTTGTATCATAAGTACACATCTAATTAATCTTGATTTTGCATGCTTCTTTTGCATCAGATATGTAATAGTCAAGTAGTCAGTATACACAACACATTTAGCTCCAATTAGATATGAACTAAACTTATCAAAAGCATAAGCAATGGTTAATAACTCTCTTTCAGTAGTGGTGTAATTAATTGAGTATCATTAACTAGCATATTATATGTATTTAAAATTCTTGTCCTATCGTTGCCCTGAACCAGCTCTAATTGCATAATCACTTGCATCACACATTAGTTCAAAAACTTTCTCCCAATCAGGTGAAACAATTATAGATGCAGTGGTCAATTTTTCCATTAATGTTTCAAAGGCTTTAAGCCACTTCTGATTAAAATTAAATTTTGTATCTTTTTCCAGAAGTTGGCATAAAAACTTTGTAATTTTTGAAAAATAGTTAATATATCGTCTGTAAAATCCAGCATGTCCTAAAAAACTCATAACTCCTTTTATAATGGTAGAAGGTGGTAGGTTAGATATAACCTGTATTTTTATCGAATCTATTTCCATGTCATTTTCTGAAATTTTATGTCCAAGTACAATTCCTCCTGCAAAGAATATTGACATTTTTCTCAATTTAACACTAGATTCGTCCGGATATGATTTTTATGCCCAAGTACAAACATAATTCAATTTCAAAAATTATTTTTTATACTTTTCTTAAATCTTTCTAAGTCCAGAGAACTCAGTGAAACAAACTTTTAATTTTCATGACTCTTATTTTATTTATTATAATTATTTTAATGGAAAGTTAAGAAAAAAATACATTTTTGGCATTTAAAAATACATAACTACATTAGAAAAATTAGAAAAAATATTTTAAAGATTCTGAAGTGATCAAAAAATAATTGGAAACAATTTTTGGCATTTTCATATTTTTTTGTAATTTTTAATAATTTTAAAATATTTTTAATTCAAAAAGTAGTAAAAAATAAACTATTTATTTTAAATAAGTTTTATTTTTTCTAAGTGCCCCTGATCACGAGCAACTCAGAAAACCACTTTTCATAATTTTCATAATTACAGTTAATTAATTTTAATTATTTTAATGCAAAAATGCCGTTTTTTTTAGAAAATAGACTTTAGTGATCAAATTTATTCAATTGAGTTTCAAATTTTTACAGAGAGTGGTCATTATTTATAGTGTGGAATTACTTTTTGCAATTTTTTAATATTATTTTATTTATTTTAGTTTTAGTGAGCTTTTATGATTTAATAAACCATAGTAATGCACATAAAAATTTAAACTTAATTTATATTTTTCATAAAATCCTTTGACGGCAAGGAACTTACAAAAATAAGTCCCATATTTTTCTAATTTATATTTTAATTGATATATCTAATTTAACTAAAAATAAATAATTAGGCTTAAAAATTAGGACTTCAAAGCTAGAGATGCTCTCTGACCTTGGAAAAATCATAGAACATCTCTATTAACATGACAAATCAACCCCTAAAGTTTCAAGCCATGATGATTAACATTTACTTAACTAGAATTAAGATAGTTCAGAGGGTATTCAATTAATTAAAAATCAGAGACATGTCAAATAATTATAATTTTTATTCCACATTATTTTTCTCTGTTCACTGAGTAAAAGGGAATTTTTATTTTATTTCTATAATGTTTCTATACCAAGTTATGCATTTTCTAAGCTAACTGAATTAAATAAATCGAAATAATTACTATTTTTCTATTTAACCAAGTGGCAGCCAACTCATCATACGGCGGTCCGAAAGACCACGTGGCGCTTCGTTATTTGACGCTGCCATTTGACTCAACGCTGATTCAACCCACACTTTATGTTCCATCACCTCGCTTGACCGCATCAACACATCCATCCGATACACGCGCGATCGAACGGTCCCTGGTCATCGTACCCAACTGACCTAGCCCGAGAACTGTTTACACTAAAACCATAAGATCTCTCTCGATTCTCAACCAAATCAAATAAGGTTTGTTCTTGTAGCTTCATATAGTCAAGGTGAACCTATCTATAAGGTCAAAATCATATGAATTATAAGATCTCTTCACAATTGATGACACCTAATACATTTTTCAGATTTTTGAAATATACCTTTGCCCAAAAAATGAGGCCATGATTGGGTGGTTGTGGAAGCTTGAGTAGAGTCCAACAAACCTCCTCAAAGTGTTAGTTTGCTCTGGTATAAGCTCTGAGTATGATTTTGATCAAAGGAGGGTGTGACCTTGGTCTAGAGGTGGGTTAGTGGCCTCAACATAGGGGGGTTTTGATGGAGAACTTCCTCGTTTGGCCTGGGGAGGATTTTAGGTGGTTTAATTTCAGCTTTGATGGAGTTTAACGGTGTGAAAGGAAAAGCCTTGGATTTTGAACTCAAAACTGAGCTTTGGAAATCGATTTTAATGTGAGAAAATGGTGGGATTGATCTTAGGAAGTCTTGGAGTAGCTCTAGAAGCAATTATGCAGAGTCTCCCCAAGGTTTTGTGCACTCTCTATGTTTGGCCATGAGGAAGTGGAGTTTAAATAGGCACAACCATGGTGGCCACCAGGGCTGTCCAGTGGGTGGAAAGGGGTGCTTAGGTGGAGGGCTGAGCATCGTCAATGGCCAATGAGTGTAAGCCAACTCAAGGAGTTCTAATTTTGGGTTTAGGGCTTGTGGTGGCTCTTGGTTTTGACGTTTTTTAGCAACTAGTGTTGACCTCAGTTTTGGTTGAGGTCTAGCTTTTTACTCATTAGTAGCCTAGGATCTAGCCATAGGAATTTCTAGCCATAGGAACTAGGATCTAGCCATAGGAATTTCTTGTTGAGTATTCCTAGAGGACTAGAAAAGGAACCCTCACCATTAGAAATTTTAAACTCTTCTTTGCTCAGCTTGAAGTTCCACAGATTGGTCTTAACCTCTAGCAATTAGTAGGTGGAGTCAGTATGGGGGGAACTCAAGGGGAGTCTCTCATAAGATGGTCAGACCTTAGGACCAACCCTGGGTGGTTTGGTGATGGTTGAGGTGGCTTCCACACACTAAACTTTCTTGCATACCCCAAACCCTAAGACCCCTTAATTTGGTCTCATGATTCCCTTTAGAAAGCTCATATGAATGAACCTATACCCCTAGTCTTTGGCTAAGAGTGTTAGAACCAACATATTGAGCATCCAAAATGAGTTCTCATATGACTCCTATTGGTTTTGCATGGCTTCATGGCTTACTTGCCCATTCTAGCCCAAAATCACCAAATTACCAAAATGCTCATATAACCCTAATTTTTGCCAAAATCACTAGATTCCCAAAATACCCCCAAAATTGCCAAAATTACCAAAATGCCCCTCATGACCCAAAAATATCAAAAATTCCAAAATCATCCCAAATATTCCCAATTTCAACTTTTAGCCATCACATTGACCCAATTTGACCAAAAGCCCCAATTTCCCCTTAAAGGCCCAATTTCCCCAAATTTGCCTCAACCTAACCTTGGCCCAATTGACCCTGCCCAATTGACCCTAATCTTGCCCAATTTAAATTCCAAATCAAAATTCAGTATCCCCAATCCCAATATAAACAAAATTAAAGCCCAATTCAATCCAATTGCAAGCCCAATTTTACCCAAATCAAAAAGCCCTAATTTTGACTGTATGCCAAAATCCACTAAATTAGCCCCCCAATTCAATTCAAAATCTCTTGAAATTCTTTCAAATCATTGATGGCATTTCCATAAACCAAATGAAACATTAAATTGATCCAAATTTTAGCCCAAACTCAACCTTTAGAAAAAAAAAGCCCAAGCCCACCATGTTTAATTCCGAAAGCCCAATTTCAATCAAAAGAGCCCACATGATGATTTTCCTCCTGATTTTCCTCCCCATCATCCATTCAATAAAAATCATTCCCTAAGTTTTAAATATATGATCAAATTATTCCAAATCAAGTATCATGCCAAACTTCATCAAAATTCCCCATAAATTCAAAATCCCTTCTCATGAAAATTAGTCAAGCCACATGCAAGCCATGAAGCCACTCCCAAGCCATAGGTAAGCCATGAGAGCCAAGCCACCTCATCAAAATATTAATGGCAAGAGGCCAAACCACTTTAAAATGTCCTTAAGATTCTCTTAATTCCTACCATGAATCACTCTAACCCATGATTAGATAAATTTCCTTGGATATAGACCTCGCCATGATGATTAAGCTGAATCATCTGATTTCCCTCAGCACCCAAACCGGCCTTGGTGATTGAGTCCAACCCCAAACCTTGATTTGACCCAAATTGACTCAAAATAGCCCTTTCCCCATACTCTTTCAATCACATACCTTTACACATGGCCAACCTCAATTAACTTCACCAAACCCAACCTCTAACCTCCCTGAGACATATGGTGACCTGTGCTTGGTTGGCCGGCCACCTAGGCTGCCAAACGGCCCCAACCCACCTAGGCTGTCGGAAAAGCCATGTCCAAAAGCTAAACCTAAGCCAAAACTTAAAATTAAACCCATCCAAGCTGTCTCATCCCAATTGGATTTTTGCACATTGTTGACATCCACATAAGAAACCAAAAACACCTATCAATTGCCCCTGATGGCCTCTCCTCCCCCCTCTATTTAAACCCACCCTCCATGAACAAACCAAGAGAGATTGAAATTCATTGGGGGGACTCTGCCAAATTGCTTCTAGAGCTTCCTTAAGACCTCTTGAGTTCAATCCCCCCATCCTTACTTGCTCAAGCCCACTCCCAGAGCTCAATTTTGGAGCTAAAATTTAAGGTCAAAACAGGACACCCCCAAAAACTCCACAAAATTCAAATTATTTACACCCACACCATCCCCAAAATGAGATAGGAAGATCCCCCACAAGCCCCATCACCAGAGCACCCTAAGGTGGACTTTGATCAACACCCCAAATCGGAATTTGGGTCTAGGCATTTCACCACGGCTTAAGGCTTCATCTAGGAGCTATTTGGATTCAAGGCAAGCTTTTGGAAGCATTCAATCGAGGCCACACCTCTTGGTCATAGGTATTGAACCATAACCCTAAACTGAGCTTCATTTAATTCTTCATGCTTATAGACTTGATTTAAGGCTTGATCAATCGTATAGATTAGGGTTTGAATGTGGGCGGCTCGCGGGTTAGCTTATTTGGGATGATGACGGAGGACCGTCTGATGGAGCGTGTATCGAATGAAGGGCCCTGATGCGGTCAGAAAATGCTTCAGTTTGTGAATGGGGAGGCTGACTCAGACTGTGGTGTCCTCTCCCGCGGCGACGAGCATCTGTTCGACTTGTATGATGATGAGTAGGATAATTAGAAAATTATGGGATTTTTTTATTTATTTAAATACCAAAACTTCAGAAGTGCATATCTTTGTGTAGAAAAATCATAAAAATAAAATAAAAATATCAACTTGCTCAGTGAACAGAGGAGAACAATGTTAAAATGGTTTCATATTTTTTTGATGCATGTATTATTTTTAAGTAATTAAATGGTATTTTTATTATTTCGATTCTCCATTTGCATAGACATTTGACGATGACTTGATTTTTGGGGCTTTGATTTTATCTGTTATGAGGAGGCTTTCCTGATTTTGCCAATGTCAGGGGAGATATCTATGCATGGATATTTAATTTTCTAGTTAATGGTCCCTGTTTTGGTATAAAAATTATAAAGATTAAAATACTCATCACAAAAATATAATTTTTTTTTGGTAGATTCACTATGGTTAGCTGATCCTAGAAAAAATATAAACTTGGTTTAATTCACTAAATATAATCCTAATTATCACCAACCCTAAAAAATGAAATAAATTTAATTTGGAGTGATTATAAATGTAAATGACATAAAAATCATTCTCCACTGTGATTTAATGTTAGAGAAGTTTTCCATAAAAATTTCAAGTCAATTGGAGTTAAATTGACCAATCAAATGAAATCACATTTTTTGCATTAAAATAATTATAATAATTAAAACAAAACTCCAAAAAATCAATAAATTAGTTTGAGGAGCTCTTTATGATCAGAGGATCTTAAAAAAATAAAATTGGAATTAAAATAAATACTTCATTTTGAGCTATTTTTGGGTATTTAAATAATTAAATATTAACTAAAAATTATAAAATTTACAAAATTGTAAAAACACACTAAAATATTACATTTTACTTGTTGATCACCTAGAACCAATTAAAATAATTTTCCTAATTTTCTAAGTCAAGATATTAATTTCTAAAATTTTAAAATGAATTTTCTCTAATTTCTCACTAAAATAATTCCAATAATTAAAATATAAATCACAAAAATATGAAATTTGTTTTTTTGGGTTCCCTGGACTCAAAGAGATTTAATAAAAATATAAAACTTAATTTTCTAGTTAAATAATATTTTATATTTAATTAATGCTAGAAATAAACAAATAATTTTATTAATTAAATTAAATCTCTAAAAATCATGAAAATTGGTCCAAGTGGTCCTCTAATCTAAGTAAACCTCTAATAATTTTATTAAGGATAGATATTTTGTTTTGATTAAGTTGTTAAATTTTGATTGAAAAATCTCTATTTTTGTATTAGAAATTAATATAAAATTAAGTAAATTCAGAAAAATCACATTTTCTCCTCTGATGTTTCAACTACCCATTGAGTGAGGTAACATAAAATTTGCAAGTCATTTGAGTTTAATTTAATGAATTATAGGGTATTAGGGTCTCAGTGGCAAAAGGGTAATTTTTGAATTTAATATTTAGGCTTAACCAAAGGGCTAAATGGGCAACAAATAATTTTAATTGATATAATTCTAAATGGGCAACAAATAATTTTAATTGATATGTTTTGATGATTGAAATATGAAAGGGATAAATGGTAGCAACTAATCTCATTTTGGTCTTCTAAAGGATAAATTTGTACTTTCTTAAAATCAATGAAATTTGGAAGAATATTTAAAAAAAAAGATATTAAGGTGTTTGATTATTTGGAAGATCATAACTCACTGATTTTAAGCCCCAATTAATGGTGCTGAAATGATTTATGACTCATGATAAGGATTAAAGATATAAACACTTAAATATTTTTCTAAAATTACAAATCTACCCATCAAGCTTTTAAGGGCTTAATAGTGAACTAGGTTTAATCAAAATTTTGTTTAGTGAGATCAAGAAAATAATCTATAACTAATTTAAAACTTTTTAAAACACTGCAAACCCGTCTTTAAAATCAAAGTGCTAAGCTCCTTAATTAAACCAAATTGCCCCTAAAGGTCTTTACCTATATAATTTACAAATAAAACATTAAGTGATAATTACCCCATCCTTAGGGTTGGCTAGAACATCAGTTTATTGAGCATAAGGGTATGATAGAGATGAGTTATTAAACAACATAATGAGTTTGAATAAAGTCAGGACTTTTCAAGGGATTGTGAGATGCCTGGGCATGTTCCCTAGACTACTCCATACTCTTTTGGATATCTTGAAGTATGATTAAACTCATTTTTCCTTGCTTGAAAAATCATCTATACACTTAGATGAGTAGGACGCATTAAGATAGGACATAGGATCTGGTAGACACACCTTGAACTTGTACTTCCTATTCTTTTTCTACAAGCATGCCATCATTCCTACAAAACTATATACATATGCTTTGCAAGTACTGAACTTTCAGGTAGAGGAACTAGAAGACTCGACAGGTACACTTTTATATTTACAACATCTTCTTTTCCTACACTTTCTTTACTGTACTTCTCCTGCTCATGAACTTGCATGTTAAATGTTAAACAACAATACTCATGAACTTGCATGTTAAACAACAATATCACCCTACATGTCAAAACTAAAACTTTTAGGATAGCCACAGAACAAAAATTAAAAAAAATTTAAAAATTAAACAAGATAAAATTCACCACCATAACATTCAAAATATAAAACAACTCAAAATTTAATAAAAAAATCACAAAATGACAACTGCAAATAAATTAAAAATTAAGATGTTTCTATCGGATGATCAGAAATCCCTCGGATGAGGTAACCTACGGTTGTTAACGAGATTTCTCATGGTCTAAATGAAAGTACAAAACTCATTAAATTGGGTTTAATAAATTCATTTGGACTAAATGAATCTGAAAGAAAATAATGGTGTCAGAACAAGGGAATCATGGGATCCTAACCGGTGTCACTCTAATCAACTTTAATATCCCCCATAAAATTTAAATAACCATAACCTTAGGAAATAATTGATTTGACATCATGCCTGACACACTAGAAAATATGAATTCTAAACCATGATATTTTTCTCATCTCCTCAATTGACATTTCTAAAACTAAAACCTGCTACTTCATCGAGGAGCTTGGAGCTTTCATGTGGGCAACATTCTACGACAACGATCTACAACAGCATATCTTCTTATTAGAATTAAACAAAAATCCATAAGACTTCGAGGTTATTTGCTTATGTAAAATAAATTCTCAACTTATCTTTAGGCCTTTGCATGGATCTTCTATAAAATATAAGCCCTAACTCGCCTTAGGATTCTGAGGTTGTCATTCGTTATGACCTAAATCCTCACATCCTTCAGGCTATTCGTGTGATCATTTTACAGAAATGTAAGCCTTAATTAATAAAATAGGTAGGATGAAACATTCAATAATTCTAATCTCCAAACTAAAGCTAAATAGTATGATAGTTTGGGAAGTCACTGAGGTTCTCCTCAGAATCTATGACATCCCCTAGTTTTTCCTCCTTTGGATTCCAAAATAAAATGTTCTAAATTTGAGTCATTCCCCTTTCACACCTCTTTTTCTGATCTCGTTGAAAAGTCCTATATCTTTGAACTCCTTGAAGATAATATCCCCTAATTTTTATCGATACTTTTTCTTAGGTGACTTTAGTTGTCTAGGATGTAATTAGCTATAGGGGTTTGCCCTTATAGGAAGCATTTCTGTACCCATCTTATTATAAACCTTATATATGGTAATTTGTTGGGTTATAATAAAAAATGATTTTGCAGACTTAACGGATGTCATACAATCTTTAGTTTATTTAATCGAGCCTTACCAGTAAGTGGTGTATTTATCCTTTGGGATGAATACAATACTTGTGGTATTAGGCTCATTTGTTTGAACTATTGGGGCTATGAGATCGGTCCAGCCTTGTATTTTTCTAAAATCTAAAATACTATTTTTTTTCTAAATTATATATTAAATTAAATTAAAACGGGTGTTGGAATATCCATTCTAGTAGCTGACAACTTCACAACTCCTCAACTTTTTAGTTCCAACAACTAGGCCAGCCAGCCAGGCAAGGGCTGGTGGCTAGGGTGGTCAAGGGAGCCAGAGGAAGCTTAATGGTAATTTGCACTGAGGTTTGATGACTGATGGCAAAGATATCTTTGGTTTAGCCACAAATAGGATGAAATCCCCTAATTCAAAGGACCCTTGGTCCATTGCTCAAGTAGGTTTTTCTAGATGGATCTAACTTGGTTCTTAGGGCTCAAATGTTGGTTGTGGTGACCATGGCTTGTTCAATTTCAATGGATTTCGTCAAGCTTGAGGATTGGGTTCAAATTTGGGCTTTTGGTTTGAACTTGGGTCTTAGGTTGGGTTTGGACTAAGATTTGGGTCAAGTGATTGACCAAATTGAGGTGAATGATTTTCATGAGAATTTTGGAAAAGGAATTGGGTGATTTTGAATTGATTGGGAGTTCAATTTAATGGAATTTGGCTCGTGGTTAATTTTGGGGCATTTAGGTTAGACGTGAGTTTGAATTGGGTTGGGGTTTTGATTTGGCTTAATTGATGGTTCAAATTGGTTCAAGGGATTGTGATGAAGAGTTTTAGATATCAATTGAGTTGAAATTATGAAGTTATGAGGTTCAATTTGGTGACATTTGTACTTTAAGACAAAATTTGGGGTTTTGATTTAGGTGGGATTTGGGTGAGGTTTCAGATTGGGTTAAATTGGGCTTTAATTTAATTTCAATTGGGATTAGGCATGATTAATTTTGATTTGGAATTGAAATTAAATTTTGATTTGGAATTGAAATTATTGGAATTGAAATTAAGGAAGATTGAATTCAAATTGGTGGAAATTGGGGGTGTCTTAGGGTAATTGGGCCTTAAAGGACAAAATAGGGATTTTGGTCAAAATTGATCAAATTGGATTTCATAAGTGGTCAATATTGGTTTTGGAAGTGTTTGAATGATTTTGGAGGTTTTTATAAGGATTATTATTATTTAGGGATTACATTTGCATGAAACTTAGACTTTAAGATTGCTATTTCGAAGAGGAGCTTGAGGCTAACTTCGAGGGCAGCATCTGACAACAACAAGTGGATCTAGAACAACAAATCCTTCCTTATAATTAAATAACAAGCCATTGGATTTTGAGGTTGTTTGCTTAGTGCAACATAAGTTTCTCACCTCATCTTTAGGCCTTTGCACAATCATGTTGTGTTATCTAAGCCCTAACTTGTCTTTGGCTCCGAGGTTGTCATTCGTCACCAAAATATACCCTCTTATCTTCCAAGCTATTTGTATGATTGTGTCATGCAAATGTAATCCCTAAATAATAATAATTGATAGGATGAAACATACAATAATTTCCTTTTCAAAATTAAAGCCAAACCATAGGATAACTTGGGATGTCATTCAGGTTCTCCGCAGGATCTGTGACAACCCCTAGTTTTCTCCCTTTGGATTCCATAACAATGTTCCAAACTTGAGCCTTTCCCATTTGAAACTCCTTGGTTTGATCTTTAAAAAGTCCTACCCTTGGAAATTCTTGAAGATAATATTTTCTGATCCAAATCAAGAGTTTTCTAAGGTGACCTCAGTCATTTAAGATGTAATTAACTATAGTGATTTGCCCTTATACGAAACTTTAACACCCAACTTAAAATAAACCTTGTCTAATCTTTTATATTGGATAGGGGAATTTGTAGGTCAACATAAAGGTTCGCATACTAAAATGAATGTCGTAAATTCCTTGGTTTATATAATCGGGCCCTATTAGCAAGTCATGTGTCGATTCCTTAGTGTAGATGCATCATTTTCGGTGTTGTGGTCGTTTATTTAAACTATTGTTTATATGATATCTATTTGGTCTTGTATTTTAAAAATTAAAATATTACTTTCCAAAATTTAATATATGTTATTTTAAACCAAATATCTTTTTCCAATGAAAAGGTGACTGACAGATGGAAAAGAAGCTGGGATGGGAGGGACGACCAAGATAGAGGGGGAAGTTAGATTTTAAAATGTGCGGTAAGGATTTAAGTATTTTTGGGGGAAAAATGATTGATCCATGGTTATGAGGTTTAAGTTAATAAGAATGAAATATTTGGATTAATGAGGTGGCACTAGGAGATTGGTTGGATGAGAGAACAATTGAAAGGCCAAGATTGAGTGACATTTTAGTCGTTAAGGACAAAGAAAATGACTTTTATGTAAATTGGCAAGACAATCATAAAGTTTTGAAATTATATATCATTTTAAAGAGGACAAAATAAAGATTATGACAATTTAAACTGTTTCAAAAATAGAGTTATCCACCCCAAGATATGATTATTTGAAGGTTAAAGGTGGTATTGAAGGGTGGTTCTAGTAAAAAAAAAACAAATATTAGCCCATTTGTAGAAAAAAAATTAAGAAATTTAATGGTTTAATTGTTTTTTCTAATTCAAAATAGATAGTGAGATATGAGTAGTCAAAGTGGGCCCTACTCTAAGAGAGGAAAAAAAGGACATTTTTAGCAAAAAAAATATTAGATTTTATTGATCCAAATGTTCTATTTTAAAATTTAGAACAACTTACATTGAAGTATAGGGTTGATTTGAAGTTGTTTTAAATGAGTTATGCTCAAATTATCATTTTATAATTGAAATTATTGTTTCTTCTTTTCAAATTATCATTTGCTGAAGAGATACCCAAACGTGGTCAGAGTTAAGTGCAGAGAGAATCATTTGAAAGATTTTCACAATATTGACTTAATGGTAAAGCATATTTTAAAAAATTATGACTCATTGAAAAAATTATATATATGCCCATTTCTTATGCATAAGAACCCTAAATGAAAAACTTTACATAAAATGTTGTCTAACGACTATCTAACTGGTTTGCATGGTTTTCATATATGAATATAAAGATCATGTAACTTACAGATTTTAATTTGGATCACTGAATTGATATGTGGAAACAAAAAACCATAATTTTTAGGATTTTTTATGATAATCGTCGTGCATGAAAATTTAAATTGAAGAATTTCAAGTAAAAATTATTTAAACTGATCATCAAATTAAGTTGCATATTTTTTATTAGTCATATAGGCCTCATACATATTTCAAAATGAGCTTTTGAGCCTTACATAGCAACTAGAGAGAAAACAATAATCTCAAGATTTGCTCAAGATCATGCCCAAGTGTGCTCAAGTTTGCATGGTTTTCATTATGAATATGAAGATCATGCAACTTAAAGGATGTAATTTGAATCACTGAATTGATCTATGGAAAAAAAAAATATAAGTTTTAGGGCTTTTGATGATAATCATGGTGCATGAAAATTTAAAGTAAAGAATTTCAAGTAAAAATTATTCGATTTGATCATCAAATTAATTTGCATGGTTTTTTTAGTGATATTAGCCTCATACAACTTTCAAAATGAACTTTTGAGATTTACATACCATCAAGAGAGAAATCAATAATCTTAAGATTTTCTCAAGATCATGCCCAAGTGAAGTCTAATTACGCTTAAGTTAAGAAAATAATGGTTAAAAAAAATGATGTCAACGCAACTAGAAATCCCCACAACCCATAAATGGATTAAGCATAATCTAGGCTTAGATTGAACTTGGGTTCCCTAAGTTTTAATATTAACTTGTCACTTGACTCTCAAAAACATGGGGTGAGTTAAAATCCAAATATAGCTCTCTTGAAGCTATTGAAAGAGCAGAGAGCCAACTAGTCCCAAGCTAAAGAGCCACTTAAATTAATTAAGGAGTCCTAAGCTTTAAAAGGGTCTGAGCTGACTAAAAATTGAGGTCTACATATGGACCCCCAATGCAAGTGCTAAACAAGGCAAATTATATCACACATATTGGTGTTTATCGATGTAGCCAAAAATGTCTAAATTGAGTATCTGAAGTGTAGGATTTTAAACTCAAATTTAGTTAAGGTTTATGATTTGGAACTTGAATTCGGAATTCTTATTTTATTTTGATTTTCTTATATTTTTAGATTTTGAATAAAGATTTGAGTTTTAGCTTAAGTTAAAACCTACTGAAGCTAGATTTAAAAGGGAGACCAAGATTACCTATCGAATAGGCTCACTAAAGTCCAAATAAGACTAAAAATCAAAGGTACCTAAAGGACTTTATCCGAAAAGGTTGAGTAGCTTGCAAGGTGTCACAAGGCTTCAGTTAATCCACACCATGAAAGGGTTCACCTAGGCTTAATTATGACATGTGGGAAATTTTTTGTTATGATGCTGACATGTCCATTACATACTTGGGTAATTTCTATCTAAATGGTTGTAAGTGTCATTTGAAGAAAAATATACTCCCCAAGAGGCATAAATATTACATTTAATTGTATTTATTAATTCTGGTGAGGAAAATATTTAATAGTTATATTACATTGAGGAAATTACACATGAAGCAAAGCACACATCGAGAAGTATATACATGGGGTAAACTATCCATGAAACATGACATATATTTGGAAGTTTATGCATGGAGTAAACTATGCATGAAAATCCTACACAAGAAGACTAAATAAACATGGGATATACATCTGAAAGCAAATTACATGTGGAAATCATACACAAGAAGATTACAAATATATGGGAATTACATATGAAAAATAAACTACTCATGGAAATCCTACATATTAAAATTACATATACATGAAACTCCCACACATGAAGATTACATATACATGGAAATCCTACACCTGAATATTTCATATACATGGAAATCTTATATATGCAGATTACATATACATAGAAATCTTACACATGAAGATTTCAATAACATGAGAATACATATTAAAACAGGTTACCCTTAATGTCCTATGTAGGAAGATTGCACTAACATGGAAATCCTACATGTGAAGGTTACATATAAATGAAAATCCTACACATGAAGATTACATATACAAGAGAATTACACATGAAATAAAATAAAAAATGTTGAAGACTATATATATGGAGGTAAAGTCTTGCTAATGAAAATATCTACACATAGGAATTACATATGAAAACAAACTACACATGGGCATGGTGAAAAAAAAATTAACACATGGAAGTTTTTTAAGTTCACATATTTAACACATAGCAAAATACATATAATAAAAGAGGTCTACACATGAAAAATCTACACATTGTGAAAACTATACAAGTGGAGAAAATTTTACATGGCAATGGCTTCACATGGAGAAGGCTTTACTTGGAGAAAATACATGGAGGAAAGTTCGTGTGAAATAAAGTTCTTGGAGATTATACATGACACTAAGTGCTTCACATGGGGAAATTTATATGGAGAGAAAACATGAAGTAAAGTTCATGTGAAGCAAACTGCATTGAGACTATATATAAAGTAAACAATATATGAAACATACAATACATGAGAAATAACTTCACTTCATATTCAACTCTCATGTATTGTGTATGAAACATACAATACATGAGAAATAACTTCACTTCATATATAAAACTTGGCCCAAAAATTCATAACCATATAGACAATTCCAAATTCAAACTTATATGCTAAGCTAGCCTCATAACGAAGAAGAAACACATTTTTGCGCAAGAACTCAAGCTTTTTCCATACCATTGCCTTAAAATAAAGTTTTCAGGGTTGGTAGATATTGAGTAATGCGTATTTAAGTTACATTTGTAATAAATTTGGTGATCGTTCGAGGACTTTGATGATATTGCGTGGCTAGAATTTTTTTCTTGAACTACAATATTTGTTGAATAAAAGCGAAATTAGGAGAAAGTTTTTTTTTTTTTTTTTTTGCTTTAACCACAAATTACATGGACATAAGCATGTTGCTAAGTACACTTAAAAAATTCAGCTTTTCAGAATAACACCCCATAAATATTCATGCCTAATTAAAGCACTCAGACAATTTTGCCCAAGAATATATTTGTTCATAAAAGATTTTACTTGGACATAAAAGATTAAACCCAAGTATGATGGCCGAAGTGGCGGCAAGTTCTGTAGGCGGCCGCTACGGCGGTTTCGGTCCACTCCCTACGACAGCCCGCCGTCGGCTGCTCGTGGAACCTTCCGACCGCTGCAGGCAAATGGGGAAGGAGGGAGCGGATGGTTCTCGAGGCTTGTTGATCCGCACTGTCTCTCGCTTCCTCTCCTTAGTCTTCGGAAAGGGCCTTGCTGCTACTCCAGGTTCGTTTGGCTTCCGATTATGTGTTTATTTATTTATTTTTCTTTCCACATTTGTAGGTTTTTCTTCATTGGGGTTTGGATTTGGTGTTGCTGGCATGGTTGGTTGATTTAATCAGCCTCTATGAAAGTTTGGTTGCTCCTTTGAACTTGAAAGCTGCTTTGTTCACTCAAAAGTGTTATGTTATAGTTGGACATTTGTTAGTTCATTTGATACTATATTTAAATAATGTACGTCTAAATGACATTTTAATCCTACTTTAGTTGCATCTACATATCGCCCAATTAGACTAAATGCATATTTTAGGCTATCTAGTAATCAATGAAACAACACAAAAAGAAAGATGATAGTCATCATTCATTAATCTAAATTATAATCTTTAAATAAGATAGTATAAAATTAAGTTTGCTAACACTATTACTTGAATGATACTTATATTCAAATTACTTTGCTATCGAGTTAACCTTGATTTAGAAAAGCATACAATAAGATTCCAAGAGATATATATTTACAGCGATGCATACATACAGTCCTAAGTAGTCATGCATGTATGTAGCTTTGTTTCTCTATTTCATCGGTTGTTAAACAGATTTGTTGGATAAAAGCCATGCAAGAGGAACTTCAGGCACTTCAAGACAATCACAATTGGGATATTGTTTCATGTCCTATAGGTGTTAATCCCATTGGATGTAAATGAGTATATTCTCTTAAGCTTCAATCTGATGGTTTCTTGACAGATATAAGGCAAAATTGGTAGCTCCTGGCAATCGACAAGAATATGTGATTGATTATGAAGAGACCTTTGCACCTGTGGCTAAGATGACAACTGTCCGGCTTGTTCTATCTATTATTGCATCTAAATACTGGTGCTTATGACAGATGGATGTTAAGAATGCATTTTTGCATAGGGACATCAAAGAGGATATCTATATAACTTTTCCTTGAGGCTTGTTTTCCACACCCTCACATGATGTTTGTAAACTCAAACGCTCTCTATGCTGTTTAAAACAGGCTTCACGAGTCTGGTTTGGAAAGTTCCACAATATTATTCTTAGCTTCTCTTTTATTCAAAGTCAGTTTGATTCCTCATTATTTTTTGGCAAGACTGACAAGGGAATTGTTCTGTTATTAGTCTATATTGATGATATTATCATCACAAGATTTGATACTCAATTCATGTATAGGTTACAGGAACTTCTCCAGAGTTCTTTTCATACGAAGGATTATGGTTTTTAACTTATTTCTTAGGTCTTGAGGTTCACTTTTCTCCTGCTGGTATTTTTCTTCATCAACATAACTATAATAAGGAACTTATTGCTTTTGCTGGTCTCCAAGAGGGTCGTTCTGTTGATACTCTTTTGGAAGTGAATGTTAAATATCAACTGAATAATGGTGAATTTCTATCTGATCCATCTCTGTATCGATAACTTATTGGGAGTCTCCATTATCTGCTATTATACGTCTTGATATTTCATTTGTTGTGCAACAAGTTAGTCAATTTATGCAGGCTCCTACACATCACATCTTCATTTAGTTGTTCATTTAGTTGCAGTTCGACGTATTGTTAGGTATTTGAAAGGTACTTCTCATCATGCTTTATTCTTTTGTGTGGAATCTCCTATTCATTTTACAACCTAAAATAATGCTGATTGGGCTTTTTGTTCAGATACACTTTGATTTATTGCTGGTTGGCGTATGTTTTTTTGGCAACTCTTTAATTTAATGGAAGAGTAAAAAACAAGATCGAGGTTAAGTCTTCTACTGAGTCTAAATATCGTGCTATGTCATCTGCTTGTTCTTAGATCATTTGGCTTCGGCCTTTGCTGGTTAAGCTTAGTTTTCCTCAGTTTGAGTCTACTTCTCTTTATGCAAATAATACTGGTGCTATTTAGATTTCTGCTTATCCTGTCATTCATGAGCACATGAAACACATTGAAGTGGATTGTCATTCTATTCGAGAATATTATGATAATGGTGTTAATTCTTTTCCACATATCTCTTTTGGTCTTCAAACATTTACTAAGGCCCTTTCTCGGCAACGTCATTAATTCCTTGTTGGCAAATTGATGTTTCTTGATCAGTCAACATCAATTTGAGGGGGAATGTCAATAAAAAATAACTCAAATCAGACAGAATAAAAAGTTTTTTTATTTAAATTATTGAATTAAGTTCCTTATTTTAATTTCACATATTCTTTTCTTATAGCTGAATATTTAGATTAGGAATATGTGTTATTAAGTTATCTAAAATAGATTGTACAGATTATTATTTGTTGGAATGAAAGTAAAGGAAAAGGAGGGTCAGCCAGTTTTCTAAAAAAATATTAGCAGTATCATTATTATTACAATATTTTTGTAATTATTTTTTGAATTTGTAATTCAACATATCTCAAAATATAACAAAAATTTTTAGTTCATATTGCTCAAAAAAATTATTTCTCTTTTCCTAATGTCGCCGTTTATTGAAATCATATGGCTATGTCATTTAGTGGTTAGAGTCGATATGACCAATGTAGTAAATTTGTTAAGCATTTAAAATACGATAGTAAACATCTATCTTTTATCTATTGTTCCTTTACAGTCTTATAAAAATGAGTTAATATGGTAATATAATTTTAAAAAGAAAGATAACTAAAGATTTTATAAATTATTTCATTACCTTTAATGCACCATGTAATAATTATCATTTAATTATTTTGTTAATAAATATATAGTAGTTTATTGTTGGTGGGCATTTATTGAGTTTCATACATGACCAAAAGGTGATTTGATTTCAACAAAATTTTCATTTCTTAACACATTCTTTATCCAACAAAATTGCATGAGCAAATAGTTATATTCATATTCATATAAACGCACACACACAATGCATGAGCCAATAATTTTATTCATATTCACACACACACATACACACGCACAATGCATGAGCCAACAATTTTATTCATATTCACACACACACACACACACACACACATTGCATGAGCCAATAATTATATCCATGTTCACACACATCATACTCTATACATTACGCATAAGTTAACTAAAAGTCACCAATTATCTGAAAAATATCTAAAATTTTGAAGTAGTCATTTAAATTGTGTTGATGGTTGTTGACCTCATTTTTTAGGTCATTTCTTTTTCCTTAGGGTCTTAGTATCTAGCTCTAGGAGTTTCTATTGACCATCATAGAAAACTAGAATTGAGACCCACCCTTTTAGAAATTCTAACCACTTCCTATTTTTCTTTGACGTCTAATATTACCGTAATATTGCCGTCGTCTTATGAACGAGCGGTTATGGGTTATTTTGTGAAGACTCAAGGGAAAAGTTCCTAATAGGAATTCAAGCCTTACGAAAATATCGTCACGGCTTTTTCGTCACATACACACACTAAATGCACAAAATTCACAAAATTGCATGAGGTCGGTCTTAAACTAAACCTAAAGGATGGGTGAAAATGCGAACTTCTCCGCACGACCTCTGACAATAAAATGAGTTGCGCCAATGTGTCCGGGACACCAATTTTGGTAGGAAGGGGCACCCATATTGTCATGTTTTCGACACAAGAAAAATGTCACGCAAATTGATAAATTCTCATAAATGCGAAAAAATGACCCCCGCCGGCGAATTAAACCGCGGCAGTGCTTCCGAAACGTCAAAATTACTTAAAAGGAACATCCAATTTGCAACTATTTCACACACGAATTAAAATGTGCAAATCAAATTTTTTCTTTAAAAATTAAGTATTTTCATACTTATATTTTTAATTATATAATATTTATAAAACCCTAATCTCTATTTCCCCTTCTCCCGCACGATTAAACTCTCCATTCGATCGGTCTTGCGCTCGGCTCGTCTCCCTCTCGTCCGTGCCCTAGCTCCTCCAATTGGCCTCATCGAAGCCGATCGAGCGGCACCATGGCTCGCCGAGCCCGAGTTTCGCGTCTCCTCTGCCATTTGCGCATTAGATGGCTCCCCTTCTCCTCACACGAGGCATTCCGCTGTCATTCGCGCACGCGGATCGTCTCCTCGAGCTCTGCTCGACCGAGCGGTCCTCCAACTGCAAAGTTCCACCTGGCCGGCTCTTCCTCTGCCCTAGGCTGCATTTCCTCTTGCCTTAAATCTTTCTCATCCTTTCCCTTTACCTGATTTGCTGACCAGGGTTCATCTTGTGTGTATGCTTGAAATATTTTTGGAATTTTGTTTTCTTTAAAAAAAAATCTGAAAGAGAAAAGAAAGAGAGGGCTTTGAGAAAGGAAGGCTTTTAGGAGGAATTTGGGATTTTCTTTCTCTCTACTTCACTGTTGGAAAGACAATCTCCTTCTTCTTTGTTGTTTGAGAAAAGTTCTTCTCCCTCCTTGTTGTTTGATACCCTTGCGGCTGGAGCTAGAAATCGTGAAGGCTACTGGCGTGAAGCTCTCAGGAAGAAATTTCTGTGTGGTGTTTTCTTCAATCCTATTTTTAGTGCTTTGCTTTAAGTTTGCACTAAAGGGTATTCTTCTTCTTCTCCTCTGTTTTGTTGCCTTGCTTGAAACATGCTATTGGAGATGTTAAACTAGGAAAAATGCTTGCATAAGACTCCGATTTTGTCTTGTCTAGTGACTCATGATAATGAGCAATTGAATGTCTTAATGGAAGCTTATTTTGAAGTTTCAGCATGAATATTTGCTTAGAATGGTGAAAAATGAAGCATATATATCAGTTTTCCTTACTATTTCATTGCTTGAAATATGTGGAAGCATTGGTAGAGCATTTTAAAAATGCATTTTTATTCCTTACAGATGTCTATGGCAAGCATATGTGGGCTATCTTTATTTTCCTTACTTGAAGCACTTGAAAGCATGACTAAGGTGATCTTGGAATGCATTTTTCTCTTTTAGAAATACATATAGAAAAGCATATTTGGGGCTGTCTCTATTAATTTCATTGCTTGAAATGTTTGGAAGTATGAAATACATGTCGGAAATTGTTTTATGAGATGAAACATGTATTTGGGGGCTCATTTCATGTTTCTATTGCTTCTCCTTTTTGTTGCAATACATGTTGGAAATTGTTTTATGAGGTAAAAAAAAAATAAAAAAAAAAAAAAAAAAAATGTTTGGGGCTCATTTCATGCTTCCTATTTTGCCCCATGTATTAGATTTGATTTGCCCTTTTTCTTGGGCTCGGTTGTGGCTTTATGAAATCTGATTTTTATGACCTTGTTTTAGCCCATTTAGTGGGATCGAATTTACCTTATTTTTGGATTAAATGTTGGCTGGAAATGCTTTCACTTATTTTGCCTCTTTTCTGAGCTTGGTTTAGCCTCTATACTGCTTGGTTTTGCCCCTTTCGCTGGGCTCGGTTTCAGCTTTCTTCTAGGCTGAATTTATTTGAAAATTTTATGTTAATTTTTAGCCCTTAGCCCATTTGTTTTGACCCACTTGTTGGGTCCGGTTTAGACTCTTTTTGAAATCAAGTTTATGCTGGAAATATTTTCTGGTTTGCCCCTCTGTGCTGTGCTCGGTTTCCCTCTTTCATTGACTCGGTCTGGGCTTCTTTTTAGTGACTTATGTTGGTTGAAATCCCTTGTTGTTTTGGAACATTCCTTGGGCTTGGCTTGCCCATGTGCTGGACTCGGTTTGCCCTTTTCCTAGATTCGGTTTGGGTTCTGTTTTCGATGATTTATATTGTCTGATCTCTTATTGATTTGAACTATTTCTGGGTTTGGTTTGCCCTTGTATTGGGCTCGGGTTGCCTTTTTTCCTATCTCTGCCCGTAAGCTTTTTTGGGGCTAATTTAATGATTGTTTGGGAGCTTTTAAACTGCTAGGTTTGCTGTAGCAAAATTGTAGGAGGCTGTTGTTGGCTGTAGGAAGTTCAGAATTGTTGTTTGGAGCAGTTTGGAAGCTTAAAAGTGTCATTAATTGTTGTAGTTAGCTGTTTGGGTGTTGTAATTACTGTTTGCACTCAGGTTGTTGGTGATTGGGCCCATATAGATGTTGTTTGGTGGCTATTTGATGTTGGTTTTGTGGTGATTTTGTTCCTTTTGTGAGTCTTACCCGTAAGCTTTAACTTGTGATTTATTGGTGGAATGGATTGAGCTAGTGGTTGTTTCTCTCTATTACCTTGAATACTTCTATGGATAATTTCATATTTACGAGAAAAAAAATGATAAAAAAAATAGCTTTTGCTTAAAAGTGGAATTAAATGGAATTGATATTGGTATAGCTTTTGAAAATTTGGAAATTCATTCCCTATAGATTGTCCTCTTTTGCTTTGTGACATATGAAAAGTATTGATTTTGTTTCAAGAAATTATAAACTTGATATAAATTGAATTCATAAAGGGGTTTGGAAATTCATAAAATTGTCATGCGTTGATTCATTTATGAAAAGTGAGAAGATGATATCTTTCTAGGATTGATTCAAGGACCTTTAGGCTTTATTTAATAAAGTTCAAATTGCATTTTTTTAAGGCTTTATTCGCTTTATTCGCTTTATTCGTTAAAATTTGATTTACATGTTGAGGCTTTCATATATCAATTTGAATATTTTAAGTATTGATTTTTGGAGATCACCTTTTTACCTTTTTACGAATTTAAACATTCTTTTAGACCGATATATTCATGATTTCATTTTAAGCTTAATTGGTTTGACTTTCTTTTAAAAATGGATCGATCTCCTTTTTCGTTTGTTTTGTTTTCTTTTTTTTTAACGGTTAAGTTAAAAATGAGAATTTTCGATTTAATTATATTCACAAAATGATTCACAGTCTTAAGGGAAATATGAGGGATAGAGAAAGGGAGAAAAAAATTAAAAATAAGATTTAGATCTTCGAGGTGATAAAACCTAAAGGGGGATAGAATAGCAAACCATCTACCGTTCCTTTTTGCATATGAAAGATAAAACTGTAAATTGAAAGAATATTTGAGGATTGGAAGAAAAAATATTTGGGGATTGGAAGAAAAAATATTTGGGGATTGGAAGAAAGTGAGAGTTTAAATAACAATTAGGGACATTGATTGAAAGATCAGTAGACCTGCACTTAGGTCCCTTAAGCTTTGAATCAATTTAAATCCAACTACCCTAATTAGGATTGAAGCACACTTCACAACCCTTTTTGCCAAAACTATAGGTTCACCCCTTAGGTTTTAGGAGTCTGATAGCGAGCTAAGCTTGATCTAAAAAAACGTTCGAGGACTAATTGAGGGGCACTTAATTGAGGTTAGACACTTTAGAACACTTCAAGTTTAAACTAAAGTGTAGGCTTTCTGGGTCTTAGGAGCACACCTTAAGAGAGAGTTTATCATCCTAATTTTCAAATAAACCTAAGAAGCCAAACTAAGAAGCCAAAAATAAACCTAAGAAGCCAAACATCTGACCCCAGTTTGTGAGATAATTAGGACACTAGACACGAAGGTGCACCAGATTGTGATTCATGATTGGTTTAATTAAATCAAATAATGAAATTCTTACCCTAACTTGACCAAAACTGAAACCCAATGCTCCCAATGCTCTGAAACCCAATGCTCTGGGATTTGAGTTTGTCTTACACTCAGATCCTCCTGGCGATTGGGGACATCCTCAATATCACATGTAAATCTCCTATTCTTGGTCCTTTATATGTGATATTGTATTTTATTTTATTTGTTTGTCTTCTTCCTACGATTTACCTGTTTTCTCAAGTCATTTTCAGGTCATACTTTCTCCTTTTATACAGCGCATAATAGCTAAACTTAAAGGAGTAATGAACCTACCAGGTGTACAAATTTAATTTATATTACAACATTTTATTTCACGACATGTTATATTATTCTCATAGTCTGCTATATTATTTTCCCAACATGTTATACTGTCTTTTTATAGCCTGTTATACTCTTCTTTCAGCATGCTATACTATCTTTTCTTTCTACTGTACACTATACTATTCTTTTCTTTCACACTGCATGTTTAATTATTTTGATACATACTGTGCCTTAGATTAGTGAAACCTAGTGGTTAGGTGCATTTTCAAAACCGAAACTAAACCAGGAGGTGCTACTACGAGAAGCTTGGAGCGAACATCATGGGCAGCACGACGAGGAACAACTTCAAGATGGATCTGCAGCAGCAAAACATCTTCACATCACATAAACACATTCACATTATTTATCACTTTCTTTAGTTTAAATAACAACCCATAGGATCACTCTTTAAGTTTTTTGTACAACTCTGTTGTACAATTATAAGTCTTAACGCTTTAGGATTCCGAGGTTACCGTGTTGTACGGTGTAAATCTTCCTATCTTTTTAGGCTATTTGCACAGTCCGATATTGTGCAAACATAAGTCCTGAATCCTAAATAATTTGCAGGATTGAAATATCAAATTAAATCATTTCAAAAAGACATAAAGCCAAACAATAGGATAGTTAGGAGTTCACCGGGTTTTCCCCAGATCTGTGATATCCCCTACTTTTCTTCCCTTTGATTATTCTTATTTTGAGTCATTCTTTTGAGTCATTCTCATTTGATTTTTCTATGTCCAATCGTGAAAACCTAAACTTTGAAATCTTGAAGGCAAAATCACATGATCTTAATCGAGAGTTTTTTTAAATGACTCTCAATCATTTAAGATGTAATTAAATATAGGGGCTTGCCTCTATAGGGAACCTGGAACCCAGATAAAATAAACCCTATCTAATTTTTATGTTAAATATGGGAACTTGTTAGTCTTTTTATAAAATATTTTGCAGACCAAAACGGATATCACAAATTTTATTAGTCTAGGTGATTGAACCCCTATTACAAACGATATATTTATTCTTTGTGATAAGTGTATTATTTGTAGTATTGTATTCAATCATTTAAACTATTTAAAATGTGAGACCAACGGGTCTCACCTATTTTAAAATTAAAATGTTACTTTTAAAAATCAAAAAAGCTTATATTCATATATAAATTGTTTTCAAAAATCACAAAATCATTCACTTTTTCAAATCACGAATTAAAAAAAAAAAAACGGCCGACAATGGTAACCAATATTCATGTGCACACACAATGCTGCTCTCTCCATCTGAGTGGATCAAAGTCTTTCTCCTCTATATGTATTTAATGTGTGTCCGCGCGCATATATGTCTGTGTGTGCATGTGTTTGCGCATTATTGTACATTAAAGTTAATTCAAATATATTTACACATATAAATTTGCAACTGAAAATGTACTTGTATTCATGTAAAGTTGAATGTGTTGTTTTATCTAATTTAAATCTTTTTTTTTTTGTCCAAGCTTAGCTTAATTGAAGTTCAATTAGAGTCAGATTTGGCTCGTTAATTAGTTTGCTTACTTTGACCTGAGCTAAAAAATTAAGTTAATTGTTTTTTGTTGTTCTCCACTTTCAATCAAATTCACAATCTCATTCATACAAGATATATTTTCATTTAGTTAGAATCTTTCATGCAAAATATTATGCTAGGCAAGCTGTGTCATACAATAACTCAACCATTGAGCTTCATTGAAGTAAAATTTCTGCAAATCTGATCTGCATTTGTTTATGGAGTTGCATATATGGATCTATGCATAACATTTTTCATCATATCGTAGTTCATGTTAACTAATAAGTGTGGATCTTTATAATGGCACTACTAATTTGTAGTAATTTTAAAAATTTTAGACAAAATACTTACATGATTCGTGCCTACAAAATATGATCGTTGAGTGCTTACTATATCATACTATTTGAATTTTTTTTTTGTTTTTTTTATTGCTTTAGTGCACACTTAGAGTGATGGCTACTTAGTTATAGTTTAACTTGAGAACTTAATTTTGTCTATGATTTTTGGAGTTCCATGCATGGTATATTTTCTTCTATTAGTTTTGAAGTGCTACTTTATATTTAATCTTGATCGAAAAATTGTTTTTCAATTAAGATGCCATTGCAATTGGTTGAAAAACTTTTATTTTATGTACTCATTCCTCGAAAGATACTTGTTTTTTCTTCTTGTTAAGATGCATCAATCTATTCTTTTTTTATTGCAAATAATTATATATTTGATTTTCATTTTATGATTTTAAATTTATCTTCGAAATCAATATCTAGGCATTGAAACGTGGTCGCTCAGATAAAGCAAGATGCTCCCATGATGCACGCAGAGTTCGTCATAAGTTATGTTTTAATGACAAATTTGTCGGCTCATAGTGCTACCTCGTCGTCATTTTGTTCATACAAGAATACAAACAGAGCCTTAACTTAGAGGTCCTAAAGAATTTGGATTGTAAAATACCCTGAGCAAATGTTATCTATGCTCCTCCTCCCTTTCATGTGGATGGTTAGAAAAATTTTTCTTGAACTTGATAAATAAGGATTTAACCTACTATTTGAGATGGCAAAATTATTTGTTCGGAAACTATTTCTCTATTCAAATTAGGTTCAAAATTCTGAACAATATAAAGCTGCTATGCTTCAGCATGAAAATTAGTGTAAATTTAGATTTATAAAAACTATTTCTGGTGAGCTATCAAGCACCAAATGTATGATTTTTTTCATTTTTTGTAATATCTAATAACATTTTTTATTTTAATTTGATAACCTTTGAAATTTACATTGGGTCAAAGCATGTTGATGAATTTCAATGGAGTGAAGGAATTAGACAATGTAAATGATGCCTACTCGCCTTTAGGACTATAACTTAAGCTAACAAGGATTGTTACTTAAAAAATGCCTGTATTGTCCTTATTCAATTACTCATGATGGAACTTGGTGTTCGAGTGTAAGCTTCTACTACATCCACCTAGGATGACTTGTGTAGGCATACAACAACAACAACAACAACAACAAAGCCTTAATCCCACTACGTGGGGCCGGTAAAATTGCGGAGTTCTGATGGGTGCACTTGTGTAGGCATGATTAAAAAAATATAATTTATTTATTTTTTTGTTTTGATTATACCAATGAATAGTTTAATTTCTGTTGGTAGAGTTTTTAGATAATTTTTCATGGTGTATACTTTGTATACCCAAGTTTAAACTAGCGAAATTCTCACCATAATTTTGTTAACCATGTTTTTCTCTTACTTTTAAAGTCGAAGTAAGAATGTGAAGCAATGTGTCATTTAGTAAATTATAGCAAGTTCTTGGACCGTGGTGTTTTTCTTAGCCAAATATCTTATTCCTTGCAACTCGAATACAGGGGCAAAACAACCATGAATCATAAGAAAAGGACTATCTACCTCCTTATCATCATGGAAACACTTGACAATTGAAGGATTTAATAAAAATATTGATATGTCTTATTTTAAAACTAGCATAATTGTTCTAAATTTATTATGGTTGTTTGTTCTTTGATGATGATGGCCTTATTGGAACAACAAATAGGATCCATGTTTGTGGCTTTTCTATGTTTTTTATTTGTTCACATTTTCTTCATATAAATATTGTTCTTTCGTTCTCATAGTATGATACTTTATGGCCATAAAATATTATATCACAAATGTTAAATCATGATATTTTTTTGTATCGCAGCAACTACTTATACCATTTTGCTACTTAAGCTCAATAAATTTGTCATTACCACATAAAGAGAGAGAGAGAAAGAGAGTAGGAAAATCATTTGAGCTCCACAAATGATCTTCAAATGGCAAGGGAACACTATCTTATGGCTTGATCTACATAGATATATTGTTTGCTTCACAAAAGACCCAACCCGAGAGATCTAAGACTAAGTTTTAAGCATGTATATGGATTAGAGGCGATCTAATGGAGTTTTGTTGTCTATGTATACATGAAGCTGCAACCATAAATTATATGTATAATTTTTTGCCAATAATTTTAGTTGTTTTAGGCGCTACAACTATAAAAAAAAAATTGCATATATTTATTATGCTTGTGATATTAGAACACAAAATTCGCAACATTTACAACAACAGTGTAATTCATAAATTTTTTTTTCCAATGTTATTATTATCATTTTCTTTTTTTTAATCTTTACAACATGTTTCTTATTTTTAGCATTTTTGGCATTAATGTCTCTTCAAATATATGTGCTTCATAGAAATTCCTAATTTGGCAAATAAGAATGCAAGAAATCTCACCAAAAGAGCTCATGGGAGGAAGTTGTGTGAGGTTTGCAGCCTTATTGCTGTGAGAATTTGGAGAAAGCCTTTCAGTAAATTGTTGGCCAACTTGGTTTTAATCATTTGGTTGTGAAAGTTGGTCTTAATTTTGGAGCAAAAAAATACTATTTTGCTAAATCCCCGAGTTATCCTGCCTAAGGTTTCTTCTAATTTTTTTCCAACTTGAAACTGTGAATATATTGTTCATTGGGTATTTATTTGAGCAATATGAATCTCAACGTTGTGTGAAGAAAAGAAAATCAGATTTCTCTGTTATTCTATGTTAGTATCACCCAAAATCATCACAACTCGACCAACACCATCACCATGACTTGATCTCATCACAACTCGACCAACACCGTCACCATGACTTGATCCCAATGATATGCTATGCTCCAAAGGTTTCCAAAATATGCTTCCAAACATTTTTTAAATGTTGTGCAGAATATTTGAAAATTTTTCTTAAGATATTCATTGCAGCACTACTCTTTCTCCCCCTTAACAGAGGAAAAATTTTCTGTACGGACTCCGGACGTAGCTTTACATGCAGACTCACAGTAATATACCGCCATGTGTGCTATATCAGACCCACCTAAAAAGTATTAAAGTGGAACTACGGACTCCACAATAACCTCGAAATAACCTCAAAATAATCTCTGTGATTCCACTTTATTAACTTCGAAATAACCTCTTTGAAATAACACGGTGAAGGTTAATTCGGAGTTATTTTTGGGTTATTTCAAAGTTATTAAGGTTCTACTTCAATAACCCAGAAACAACCTAGAAATAACCTCGAAATAATATCGAATCTTTGCGATATTATTTCGGTCGGGGTTATTGAAGTGGAACCCGGGGTTATTGAAGTGGAACCGCGGAGGTTATTTATGGGTTATTGAAGTAGAATATATAGGTTTTTCTTCAATAACCCCGAAATAATCTCCGTGATTCCACTTCAATAATCCCGAAATAACTTCTGTGATATAGCACATGTGACAACATACTATTGGAGTCCAGAGCTACATCAAGAGTCCTGACAGAAAATTTTCTCGACGTGATAGAGGCGAATGTAGGGTCAGCAGGCCAGCTAAGAAGGGGAGAGCTACATAGAGAAGCTTTCACCTGGTTTGCTTCTGCGATTATGCTGTTTAATAACTCCAATTTTTCTGAAGAAACAAAATACGCACTATTTTCTCTCACCCGCACCATGTGGATGGAAGAAGAAGCTCAGCAGCTGAAGCCATGTATGGTTTATCAACAAGTTGAACAGATTATAGACTAAAGGGGCAATTTACATGCATGCCAACCAATTGTTATGTATTTGCATATCTAACACCTGCACTCATATGTACATGCATACTACTTAAATCCTTAACATCATGTCGAGGTACGACTTTACATGCATGGATTTTATAACAGCAAAGTGTTATACATGTAAATTATCAAATTTGGGTGTTGAAAATGTAAATACATAAAAAATGTGTGGCGTCATGGCATGTATGTAATTTTCCCAAGAATAAATTGGCTGGGAAATTGAGGGCATGTATCAGCTTGTATAATAATAATAATTATAATAATGATAATAATAATAATGGCACATTAAACAAAAAACAATTTTGACCTGCATTGAATCCATGGTTACAAACTTCAAGCCATAGGCTTGCTGCTACAATATTGAAGGTCCCATTGCTTTATGTCTACTTTTTTGTTTGCTTATCATCATAAATATCTCTACCTTTATCTAAAATTTTGAGCTAATTTGTTTAGCAAGTCTCATAAATACTTCTAAATTATATGAAAAAATTGGGAAGCAAAGCTTGAAGGCATTTGAAATGATTACAGGATAACATAATCATTATAAACCAAAAACTTAAAGAAGCTAGTAAAGAAATGTAGACTGGCTGGAAACAGAAACTGAAGAGAAGAAATAGAAATAAGAGAAAGGAAGAGGAGAAAACAATAGAAGAGTTTTCTATATTTACCCAATTGAAATGTAGTACCAAGTGGAGTCTTGTATAGAACCAAGAGTTATGAGGAACAAGAAAAAAAATTTTATGCTAAGTACTTCTTGACGGTCACAAGTGTTGTTATGAGCCACCCTCAAGCTAATAATATTGTTAGATAGTGTTAGCTTGTTTCACAGCATAGTAAACTAAGGGGTCAGAAGATGTTTTGTGAATATGCATTTTGGTTGATCTAGAGTAGAAATGTAGATACCATTTATTTTTTTGGAATGAATATGCTCCCGTGCAAAGTGTTAATCAATATTCATGTGTTTAGTTCGTGTATGAAAAACATGATTTTTAGCTAAAGTCATATCAGATATATTAGCAAAACTGATGGTGGTAGGTTGTTCAAGATTGACTTGAAATTCCTGTAATAATTGTCTGAGCCATATAATATCCATTGTTGTAGAGGCAATTGCTTTGTACTAAGACTTAGTAGAAGATTTAGCAACTGTAGGTTGTTTCTTTACTAGCCAAGAGATTAATGTATTGTTGAGATAAGAGCAATATCCAGTGATAGATCTCTGGTTTGCTTGATCACTTGCCTAACTTGCATCTAAATATGAACTAAGAGCTAATGGACCTAAATAAATATGAAGACCAAGGTAAAGAGTGACTTGGATGTATCGTAAGACTCGTTTAAATTGTTGATAATGGGTGCTCATCGGCTTATTAAAATATTGAGAGAGTTGATAGACAACATAGAGAATATTCAGTCTTCTTAATGTGAGATATTGAAGAGATCTGATTAGATGTTTGTAGAAATTCACATTATCAAATGATTGATGATTTTGGGCCAATGGTTTAACTGTAAACAAAATTGGATTGGGGAGAGCATTGCAATCAATCGTACTTGCTCTTTGTAAAATGTTAGTAGCATATTGTTTTTGGGAAAGAAAAAATCTTTGATTAAAAAGTGAAGTGAAGATCTTATAATAATGTTTGAATGAACATGCTACTATTTATTGTTAACATAATATCATATACATACAACAATAGATAAGTAGATATCAAATTGTTGTGAAAAATAAGCAGGGATGGGTCAAACTGACTTTAAGCAAACCCATAGTTTAGTAAGTGTTTTGTGAAAGTATTGAACCATTATTTAGTCGAATGTATAAGGCTGTAGAGTGTTTTTTAAAGTAAACACATGTGAGAGAGATGCTTGGGATCAGCATAGCTTAGTGTTTGTTTCATATAAATAAATTCATTAAGATTACCATGTAAAAATGCATTAGAAGCATCTAAGTGAAGAATATCCTAATTATGATGAAGTGCAATAATCAGAAAAATGTGAATAGAAGGAAGTTTAGCAATACGACTAAAAGTATCATTGAAGTTCAAACTGTGTTCTTGTTGAAAACCTTGCGCCACAAGTCTGGCCTTATATCAAGCAATAGATCCATTTGGATGTATTTGATTTGGTGTGTCCATTTGCATCCAATGATTTTCTAGTTAGATAGTTGAGGAACAAGGATCCATATGGCTTGATGTTGAATAACATTGAATTCAACATCCATGGCCTATTTTTAGTGGCTATGCTCAACGGTTTGATGATAGGTGACAGGTTCTGTCTCTTGAGAAAGAGTATGTTGAAGATTAAATTGTCTCTTAGGTGGAAGACACAAGGATTTTAATATATTGATCAGCGAATGATGAGTAGGAGCAATGGAGGAAGGATTGGGATTGTAATTAGGAGTAGGTGAAGGGATAGTGAATTTAGGAATCAAACATGAGGAAGGAGATGATCGAATGAGTTATGGTGGATTGAGAAAGAATATCATGTGTATGGTTGGGAGGCTTTGAGTAGGAAGTGGACAAAGAGTTTAAAGTACTTATAGGTATTAAGGTAAATGGAATGGTTGGTATAGATGTATGAGTTTCAAGAAAGGTGAGAAAGAATTCTTTATAGGGAAAAACATGTTCATTAAAAATAACATCTCTGAAGATGATTATTTTACCTGTGGAGTAGTTGTTCTCTAGATAAAAGGAATCCAAGGATATCAAGCACAACCATACACTTTAAGATGTTGGTAATCTGGTATAGTGTTGTGTAAAATTCGATATGGAGAGTTACTATTGATGATTGGAGATGTCATCCTTTTTATTAAATATATAGTCATGATCAATGTTTCCATCCAAAATGATGGAGGGAGGTGGGAATCAGCAAAAAGAGCTCGAGTTGTGTTAGGTGAGACATTTCTTTTAGGGAGTATAACGACAAGAAAATTGATGGATAATCCCATGGTTATTAAGATATTCTGTAAAGGGCTGATATTTGAACTCACCACCACCATTCATTCTTAGAAGTTTTGAATTGAAGCTCGACATTGTGTTTAAATTTGATAAAGTGATATAGAACTTCATTTTTATACGTCACAAGGTATATCTAGTTGTATCGCGAGTAATCGTCTGTAAAAAGTGCATAGTATTTATAAAAGGGAAAGGAAAAATGGGGGAGGGGCCCAAACATCAAAATGAGTTAATTTCAAATGTTTATAAGTGTGATTACTTGAAATTAAAGTGGGAAGCGTTGATGCTTAGCAGTAGTACGAGTTACAAAAAATAACATTTGCTAGAGATGAGAAGTTGGGGATCTTGCTTGGAAATAACAACTATAGAATGTTGATTTGCATGACCCAATTGTCTATGTCAAACATTAGAAGATGGAGGAATAACTAGAAGAGTTTGGGTAGAAGCGAGGATAGAATATAGATCCTTCTGACAGGACCCTTGAAGTATGACTTTCTTGTTATAATAGTCCCTTATGCAATAGTTGTTAGCATCGAAGGTAATGGATAAATTGTTATTTGTTGCTAGCTGAGAAATAAAAAGAAAATTATGTGACATATGTGAAGTGTGAAAATTTTTTTAGAGAGAAATCTTACTATTGGGGGTAGAAAACAAGCCTTTTCCAGAATTGCAGATTGGTACAGATTCACCGTTACTAGTCAACACTTGATCATGTCCATTATAAGGTATGGAATGTTGGATTTTGTCCAAATTAGCTGTAAGATGAGCGTTGGCACCAGTTTCAAGATACCAATCAACATTAATAGTGGTAAATGTGTCAGTTGTTTTGTAGGTTAGTAATTAAGATTGAGATGATGTCAATAAGTGGTTGTAATATGACATATGGTTGCAATATGAAAAATGGTTGCAATATGCTCTTTTTTGTTGGAGATTTGACAGATGAAAACATTTTTCCAATTTTTAGTTGGTATTTGGGGGGTGGTCTGTATGTTGTTTTGGTAGTGAAGTGTTGTTGCGACCTTTAGCTCAATAAAAGTTCTTGTTGTGACCACTAGAAGCTAAGAGAGCTAACTGAGTGTCAGGAGTGACTTGTAGAAAATCAATGGAGATATTAATCTTCTCACTATTCAACAAACTTTAAGACTGATGGTAGAAATATTTGCACGAATAAAGGTTTAGAAGGCTTGATTGGAATGTGTTATGTGGAGTTGCCCGTTGGAAGCTGTTGGTTGCCGGAATCAAAATCTCGTCTCCCGCTTCAGAAAGGCATTTTAATTTATATATATATATATATATATATAAGTTTAGAAAAATATGAAATCAAAATGATCTCATATCTTCCATAATTTAAATGAAATAGCATTATACCTCAAACCCTACATCTATCCCGAAAGATAAAGACAAGACTTGTGGGTGAGGCTCGATCAAATAAACTAAGAAATATATAACATCTGTTTGGTCTACAAAACTATTTTATTTGTCGACAATTTCTCCTATTTAATACGAAGAATTAAATAGGGTTTATATTAAGTTGGATTCAGAAAAGCTTCTTATAAGGGCAAGCCCCTATAGTTAATTACATCTTAAATAAACGAAGTCACCTAAGAAAACTCTCGATAAAAACCGGGAATATTATCTTCAAAGAAGTTAAAAGGATAGGACTTTTTAACGAGATCGGACAAAGAGGCGTGAAAGGGGAATGACTCAAAATTAGAATATTTTGTTGTAGAGTCCAAAGGAGGAAGAACAAGGGGATGTCATAGATCCAGAGGAGAACCTCGGTGACCTCCCAGTCTATCCTATGGTTTGGCTTCAATTTTAAGAGAAATATTTAAACATTTCATCCTGCCAATTTTATTAATTTAGGGCTCACACTTGTGTGAAACGATCACACAAATAGCCTGAAAGATGTGAAGATTTAGGTCATGACGAATGAAAACCTTGAAATCCTAAACGATTTAGAGCTTATGTTGCACAATAGAGCTATACAAAGGCCTAAAGAAAAGGTTGAGGATTTATGTTGCATAAGCAAACAACCTCGAATTCCTATGGCTTGGTTATTTAATTTGGTTTAGCTGGGGAAGACAGGTTTTGCTGTTGAAGATGGTCGTGTTGCCCACCATGCTAGCTCCAAGCTCCTAGCCGCGACGAATTTGAGTTTTCTAGTGTGTCAAGTTATGATGTTCAAATCAGATGTCTCTATGGTTATGGTCTTTAAATTTTATAGATGGCATATTAAAGTTGATTAGAGCGACACCGGTTAGGATCCTACGGTTCCCTCGTTTCGGCATCAATATTTTTTTTCAATTGGATTCACTTAGTCCAAATGAATTTACTAAACTCAACTTAATGAATTTAATACTTTCATTTAGACCGTGGGAAATCTTGTTAGCAACCGTAGGTTACCTCCACCGAGGGATTCCCGATCATCCGATATAGATGTCTTACTTTAGTTGCAATTTTTGTTTTGTGATGTTTGTATTTAAATTTTGAGTGATTTTATATTTTGAATGTTGTGGTGGTGAATTTTATATTGATTGATTTTAGTTTTGGGTTTTGGTTTCACAACTATCCTAACAGTTTTGGTTTTCATGCAGGGTGACATCGTTGTTTAACATGCAAGCTGAAGACAAGAAGTATAGAAAGGTAAATGCATTAATTTAAATGCGTACCTATTGATTCTTCTCATTCCACCACCTGAAATGTCAGTACTTGCAAGACATGTATATAATTTTCCAAAGAATTTAAATTGTAAATTATGACTTTATTGAATCTCAGAAGATCCTAGTAGATGATTTTAGAACAAAATATGACAAGTTCTTGGAAGATCTAGTGGATGATTTTAGAACAAAAATATGGTAAGTTCAATTTGCCCTTCAGAATGTCCAATAGATTTCAGAATGCTCGAGGCATGACTCCGATCCATTTTGAAGATCTCTTGAAATATTCTGAGTTCATTTTTGGACTTATCATATAGTTTCATTAATCATCCGAGGCTGAAGTGTGACTACCCCATTGCTCAGTATGACCTGATAATTTAATTATCCCCAGGATAGGGTACTCGATCAATTAATAGATGTTCCCTTTAAGAGTTATGTGAGTGAGTGCCCTTAAGGAAAGTTTAAGTAATTTAAGGTTATTTAAGATTGTGGTGCCCACAATTAAGGTCAGTCTTGTCGTGTTTAAAGGTCAGTCTTGTAGTGTTTAAAGATATTAATCACCGATCATGTTATCTTCTAAATCCAATCAATTGAGTTTAAGCATCGAGCCTAGGTCTCTATTAAGTCCTTAAGATTCATGATAAGTGAAATGTTGACTATCAAAATTTTGATTCAAATGATGTGTATCCTTATTGAATGATCACATTATCCTAAACTTTGGGCTTAAGGAAAGTACATTATCATCTTTCTGATTTAAGCCCATCACTTAAGAACACTTAAGAATCATTTGATTACTTAAGAATCATTTGATTTTAATTGACTTCCAATCCATGAAGATTAGGAGGATTATGATTTTTTTGATGTTGTGCAAGGGTGGTGAGTGGGTTTCTACCCTTTTATTCTCATTGTATTTCAATCACCCAAGAATATTTATTAAGATCAAAATTACCCATTTTTCCCTTGGTTAATCCTAAATTTTGATTAAGACACCAAAGTCTAAAATGACTATTTCACCTCATAACTCACTAAACACAACTCAAATAACTTTGAGGGTTTAAAGTGTCATATCCATGAGGTAATTACAATATCTAGAGGAGAATATGTGGACCTCTCAAAATTTAATTTGATTTAATTATTTATTTGAGCCTAGAAAATATGACTCTTTAGAAATTTATTTATTTGACTTTTTAAAATAAAGTTTTTATTTATGAGAAAATTACTAGGGGTTTCCCTATATCAGAGAAATAATTAGACAAAATTTCATGATTTTTTGAATTAAATTTATATAATTATTTTAATGGGAGAATGAAGAAAATCCACTTTTAAGCCTTTCAAAATTTATTTTTAACTTAGAAAAATTAGGAAAAATATTTTAATGAGTCTCAAGTGATCAGAGGATAATTAGACATATTTTGAAATGTTTTGATATTTTTGGGATTTTTAATTATTTTTAATTATTTTAAAATTCAAAGTAAGGCTTGAAAATTAAGTATTTTCTAAAAAGTAACTTTTATTTTTCCTAAGTGCCTTTGATCACAAGGAACTCAAAAAACCACTTTTCATAGTTTTCTCAAGTGTATTTAATTTAATATAATTATTTTTGTATAAAAATATAAGGTTCCTTAGAAAATCAAATTTAATATCTGAACTTAATCAAATAATTTTTAATTTTTTATAGTGAGTAAAAATTATTTTTATGAACAATATGGATATGATTTTGCCAATTTTTGGTAAGTACGTAATTTACCAAAATTCAAACAAGATATTTACATTTAATTAAATATAGGAATTTATAGAATAATTCAAAGCATCATGATATTTTTCTAGACTTATTTGACTACAGGAAACCTACTAAAATTATTCCCATAATTTTTCAAATGATATTTTGATTTATATAATTAAATTTATATAATTAAAAATATAATTAAAATAGCCAAAATGATCACCTTAGCTTGAAAATTAGGGCTAGAAGCATAGAGATGTACTCTGACCTTGGAAAAATCAGAAGACATGGCCTCTGTCATGAGGAATGGACCCTCAAAATTTCAAATCATGGTGAGTAATATTTAATCATGGAGAATTGAAATACCATAGAGAGTATTTAATTCATTAAAAATCAGGGAATAAGAAAATAATTTTTATTTTTAGTCCACATTATTCTCTTCTGTTCACTGAGAAAGAGAGTATTTTTTTTATTTTTATGATTGTTCTATGCAAATTTATGAATTTTCAAAGATCAAGTATTAAAATAAATAAATAATCCCCCTATTTATCTACTTATCCATGCGGTGCCAACTCATCCTCGTCTGCTCCTAAGTCTCCACGCGGCACTCCGCTTTTTGACTTTGCCAGCCACGTAGCTGCCTCGTCAGCACATGGTTCACGTACCCTATCCTTATTTGGCTTCATCAGGACCGTTTAATGGATAAAAGCGCGATCGGACGACATCCATTCATCGTCCCCAAGTGACCTAACATGTAAGCCATTCACACTAAAACCTTAAGATCTTCGCCTAGACTCAACCAAATTGCATGGGGTTTGTTTCTAAACCTTCGTCTACTCAAGACAAACACATCTATATGGTTAATCATGTATGAAATCTAGCCATTACAAATGGAGAATCAAAATAAGCTCGGATTAAGGTTGAGGTTCAATACCTTTGTCTAGGAGAGGAGGCCTCAACCAGATGGTTGTGGTAGCTTTGATTGGACCCAACGAACCTCCGGATGAAGTCTCAAGCTCTGGTGAATTGTTTAGTTATGATTTCGACCAAGGTGGATTTCAGGTGTTGGTCTAGAGCCATGCTAGAGGCTATTTCAGAGGGGGCTTTTGTGGGGAATCAACTTCTTTCACTATGGGGATGGTGTGTGCACGATTAATTAAAGTTTGGTGCATTATGGTGGAGTGGAGAGATCTTTCCTGGTTTTAGGAAAAATTTTAGTGGATAAATTGGCTTTAAGTGGTACAATAAAAGAGTTTTCTACAATTACCCAATTGAAATATAGTACCAAGTGGAGTTTTATGTAGAACCAAGAGTTATGAGGGTAAGAAAGAAAAAAAAATTATTCTAAGTACGACTTGACAATCATAAGTGTTGTTATGAGCCCCCCTCAAGCTAAAAGTATTGGTAGATAGTGTTAGCTTGTTGCACAGCGTAGTAAACTGTGGGGTCAGAAGTGATTTGTGAATATGTATGTAGGTTAATCAAGAGTAGAAATGTAGATACCATTTAATTTTTTTGAATGAATATGCTCCCATACAAAGTGATAATCAATATCTATGTGTTTAGTTCATGTATGAAAGACATGATTTTTAGCAAAAGAAATATCAAATATATTAGCAAAACAGATGGACGTAGGTTGTTCAAGATTGACTTGAAATTCCTGTAATAATTGTCTGAGCCATATAATATCCATTGTTGTAGAGGCAATTGCTTTGTACTAAGACTTAGTAGAAGATTTAGCAACTGTAGGTTGTTTCTTTACTAGCCAAGAGATTAATGTATTGTTGAGATAAGAGCAATATCCAGTGATAGATCTCTGGTTTGCTTGATCACTTGCCTAACTTGCATCTAAATATGAACTAAGAGCTAATGGACCTAAATAAATATGAAGACCAAGGTCAAGAGTGACTTGGATGTATCGTATGACTCGTTTAAATTGTTGATAATGGGTGCTCATTGGCTTATTAAAAAATTGAGAGAGTTGATAGACAACATAGAGAATATCCAATCTTCTTAATGTGAGATATTGAAGAGATCTGATTAGATGTTTGTAGAAATTAACATTATCAAATGGTTGATGATTTTAGGCCAATGGTTTAACTGTAAACAAAACTGGATTGGGGAGAGCATTGCAATCAATTATACCTGCTCTTTGTAAAATGTTAGTAGCATATTGTTTTTGGGAAAGGAAAAATCTTTGATTAAAAAGTGACGTGAAGATCTTATAATAATGGTTGAATAAACATGCTACTATTTCTGTTAACATATTATCATATGCATACAATAATAGATAGGTCGATATCAAATTGTTGTGATAAATAAGCAAGGATGGGTCAAACTAACTTTAAGCAAACCCATAGTTAGTAAGTGTTTTATGAAAGTGTTGAACCATTATTTAGTTGTTGTATAAGATTATAGAGTGTTTTTTTAAGTAAACACATGTGAGTGAGATTCTTGGGATCAGCATAGCACAGTATTTATTTCATATAAATAATTTCATTAAGAGTAGCATGTAAAAATGTATTAGAAGCATCTAATTGAAGAATATTCTAATTATGATGAAGTGAAATAATGAGAAAAATGTGAATAGAAGGAAGTTTAGCAATAGGGCTAAAATTATCATTGAAGTTCAAACCGTTCTTGTTGAAAACCTTGCGCCACAAGTTCGGCCTTATATCAAGCAATAAAGCCAATTGAATGTATTTGATTTGGTGCATCCATTTACATCCAATGATTTTCTCATTAGATAGTTGTGAAACAAGGATCCATATGTCTTGATGTTGAATAACATTGAATTCAACATCCATGGTATATTTCTAGTGCCTCTGCTCAACAGTCTCATGATAGGTGACAGGTTCTACCTCTTGAGAAAGAGTATGTTGATTAAATTGTCTCTTAGGTGGAAGTCACTAGGATTTTAATATAGGATCAGAGAATGATGAGTAAGAGAAATGGAGGTAGCCTTGGGATTGACATTAGGATTAGGTGAAGGGATAGTGAATTTAGGAATCAAACATGAGGAAGGAGATGATCGAATGAGTTATGGTGGATTGAGAAAGAATATCATGTGTATGGTTGGGAGGCTTTGAGTAGGAAGTGGACAAAGAGTTTAAAGTACTTATAGGTATTAAGGTAAATAGAATGGTTGGTACAGATGTATTAGGTTCAAGAAAGGCGAGAGAGAATTCTTTATAGAGAAAAACATGTTCATTAAGAATAACATCCCTGAAGATGATTATTTTACTTGTGGGGGGGTTAAAACTCTCGTGTCCTTTAATTTCATCAGGATAGCCAATAAATATGCAGAATATAGATTTTGGTTGTAGTTGTTCTCTAGATAAAGGGAATCCAAGGATAGCAAGCACAACCATACACTTTACGATTTTGGTAATCTGGTATAGTGTTTTGTAAAATTTGATATGGAATTGTTGATTGGAGATGTCAACCTATTTATTAAATATATAGTCATGATCAGTGTTTTCATCCAAAATGATGGAGGGAGGTGGGAATCAACAAAAAGAGCTTGAGTAGTGTCAAGAAGAAGTCTATGCTTGTGTTCGGTGAGACATTTCTTTTAGGGAGTATAAGGGCAAGAAAATTGATGGATAATCCCATGGTTATTATGATATTATGTAAAGAGATGATATTTGAACTCACAACCACCATTCATTCTTAGAAGTTTTGAATTGAAGCTCAACATTGCGTTTAAATTTAATAAAGTGATTTAGAACTTCATTTTTATACATTACAAGTTATATCCAGTTGTATCGCGAGTAATCATCTATAAAAAGTGCATAGTATTTATAAAATGGAAAGGAAAGATGGGGGAGGGGCCCCAAACATCAAAATGAGTTAATTTCAAATGTTTATTAGTGTGATTACTTGAGATTAAAGTGGAAAGCGATGATGCTTAGCAGTAGTATGAGTTACAAAAAATAACATTTGCTAGAGATGATAAGTTGGGGATGTTGCTCGGAAATAACAACTATAGAATGTTGAGTTGCATGACCAAATTGTCTATGCCAAACATTAGAAGGTGGAGGAACAACTAGAAGTGTTTGGGTAGAAGCGATGATAGGATATAGATCATTCTAACAGGGCCCTTAAAGTATGACTTTCTAGTTATAGTAGTCCTTTATTCAATAGTTGTTAGCATCAAAGGTGATGGAGAAATTTTTATTTGTTGCTAGCTGAGAAATAAAAGGAAGATTACGTGCTATATGTGAAGTGTGAAAACTTTATGAGAGAGAAAGCTTACGATTGGGGGTAAAAAGCAAGCCTTTTTTTAGAATTGCAGATTGGTACAGATTCACCATTACTAGTCAACACTTGATCATGCCCATCATAAGGTATGGAATGCTAGATTTTGACCAAACTAGTTGTAAGATGAGCGTTGGCACCAGATACCAATTGACATTAAAAGTGGTAAATGTGTCAGCTATTTTGGAGGTTGGTAATTTAGATTGAGATGGTGTCAATAAGTGGTTGCAATATGCACTTTCTTGTTGGAGATTTGACAAATGAAAACATTTTTTTTAGTTTTTAGTTAGGTAGTTGGGGGGTGGTTTGTAGGTTGTTTTGGAAGTGAAGTGTTGTTGTGACCTTTAGCTCAATAAAAGTTCTTGTCGTGACCACTAGAAATTAAGAGAGCCAACTGAGTGTTAGGAGTGACTTGTAGAAAATCAATGGAGATGTTAATCTTCTCACTCTTCAACATACGTCAAGACTGATGGGAAAAATTTTTGCACTAATAAAAGTTTGGAAGGCTTGATTAGTATGTGTTAATCCCTCCCTCAACAGAAATGTTATCAAAGTTTTTCTTGATCTGAGTAAGATATTGTGTCAAACTAATTTTTCATTGAAACATTATGCAATTCATTCTTGAGTTGGATAACTCGTGAATGATTGGTGGCCTGAAGTCATTTTTTTTAGAGTAAGCAAGATTTTAACACAGGTTTCAAAATTCATGTATTGGATATTATCAAAATAAGTGCAACAACAAGATGTTGGCCGATAAGCGTCTAGGCAGTGAATACATGATTTAGGGTGAGGTATTCCCTCAAAGTTGGGTAAGGTGCTAGGAGGGTAGGTGATAGATCCATCAAAGAAGCCAAAGAATCCATTTGGCCTTGATGATTTTTGTGATATGAGATATCAACAAAAGATAATTTTTGATAAGCAGGGAAGTACTAATGATGGATCGAATATTTGAAATTAGGAACTTGATAGAGGGAGGAAGTGGCTTCTCTGTTATATTTAGGGATTTCATGCCTTCGGGCAACACAGATGTGAATTATCTTTCCATGGATACTGAGGAGAGTCGTGAAGCCTTTAGGAAGTTCCTACGACAACTCTTGCGATTTAGATGACAGAGGAAGAGAAAACAATCTTGCAAACCTGAAGAAAGAAGAGGTTTACCATGCAACTTGATCGAATGATGGATGGAGAAAAAAGTGTCAGCTCGATTAGATGGCAGAGGGTAAAATTAGCAGCTAAAAACAATGATTAGAAGAAGTGTCGTAGGGCTTGAGCTCTGATACCATACAAAATGTTGACTGGCTACAAATAAAAACTGAACGGAAGCAGAAGAAATCAGAAAAAGAAGAGGAGAAAAAAGTAAAATAGGATTCTATTATTAATTCAAAAGAAAAGTAATATAGTGTATTATAAAGTACATTTTATTACTTTTCCCTTGGGTTATACAATACATTTTATTTCTTTTTTGAATATGCCTGCTAAGGGTTTTATGAATATTAATGTGAATGGTAGTTGGAAAATTCATGCTACGGGAATTGGAGGTGTATGTAGAGATTGTCATGGTAAATGTTTAGCTTGTTTTATGGCTCCTTTAGTCCCTGTCTCTGCACTTTTTGCAGAAGACGATGCTATTGTTATTGATCTTTTAGTAGCTAAATGTTGTGGATGGACCTATATTTAGGTGGAGATGGATTCTTCAGTACTTTGGAAATGTCACACTTTGAAAATATATTATCTGTGGATTGTACAATTGCAAATGAAGAAAATTTTTGCTTTGGCTTCAATTTTACAGATTTCCTTGTCTCATATTCTTAGAGAAGGAAATAAACCAACTAATTTTTTGGCTAAATTACTTATTTCTACTCAGTAACTGTTTGTGTCTAATATTTTACCTTATAATCTTTTAGAATTATAGTGGTTTTACAAATAAATTGTTAGTGTTACTTGATTACTTTTCTTTTAAAATTATAAAATTATATGTTCTCATTTGTTACTTCACTTTTTTTTCTACGTTTAATATCTCATCCCCTTTTGATATTTATTTTTTATGTCTATCTAGATAATATTCTTCAATAGTTTTTATGCATAGGATTTAGGCTATTGAGAGGTGTTAAATATGATGATTTTCCATATAATTTTGTCTTTATGGATTCTTATTAATGCATGATTATGTTAGCTATTTTTGTGGTTTGCTTTCATATCATTTACTTATTGTTTTAATTGCTAGGTTGCATTTTCTTATAACATTGTTGACCTCACTTTTGTGAGGACTCATTCTACCAACCCATCTGAACCTCACTTGTATAAGCTCATGCTCCCAACCCTCTGATTGAGTGGGTTTATGATTTTGACTAGGTGAGAATCTAAAGTGACCACCAGGGGCTAAGAATGCCATAGGTGAACTCAAATTGACTACCAGAGACAAGACATGCCCGATATCACTTAGTTCAACCTGAAACCCAAAGACGTTGTTTGTTTTCCCTTGGTCCCCTGAATTTGTCTGAAACCCTAGAAACTTGCCTAAAAACCTTAGGGACCACTATGACCACCAAATCCACTGTGGGAGAGGGGTCTACCCAAATTGATCTCTAGCTTCACCAGTGGCCTCCCTACCACTATCAAACTCTAAAATCAGACCAAAACCCTAATGCGCCCTTTTTACTCCAAATTTTGAGGCTATATTCAAATGGCCAAAATGAATTAGGCCTAACCCTAATTTAGTCAAAATTTGACCAAATTGACCATTTCATCATCCACATCCAATCATTGACCATCTGGTCAACGTTGGTCCAAATGGTCAACCTATGGTCCAATGGTCAACCCATGGTTCAATTGGTCAACCTAAGGCCTAAATGGTCAACATTATTCCAATGACAAACCTAAGGTCAAATGGTCAACCCTAAACCACCATGTTCTACTTATGATCATATGGACAAATTTGCATTTTTGTAATTAATGAACAAATTAATTAATTAAAAGAAAGAATTTAAGACCCATTAGGCATATGCTTAAACCCTAGAACCCTAGCCCAAAGCTTAAAGCCTAAGGCTCTAACCCATCGTGTAAGCCCATGGTCTAAGCCCATAATTCATTTCTCAATGGGTCATCCACAAACTAAAATAAACTATTAGTTTACAAGATGTCCCACACCCTGCCTATGTCCCAAATAAACTAAAATCAAAAATAAAAAAATTGGGGGATTAGACAAAGCTAACTACCCCTCCTCACACTTGGCTTTCTAGTCCAATTCACCCAAGTGCCCTCATGCTTGGGTTAAGATAGACCTCTGTCATGCTCAACAATCTCCACCTAAGCTCCCTCCGATGCTCTCAAGCCATGAATTCCCTCTCTCCCCTCCATTGGACCTTCCATGATCAATTAAAACAAAATGGAAATTAACACCCCTGATTCATCCAAGAGAGCTTAACATGTCTCTGAAAACCTTTGAGGAGCTGCCCAAGCTTGTCTCAGGCAAATTCAAGCTCCCACATGGCCATTAAAAGGAAAACTCGAGAGCTCCAAGCAAGCATAATGCTCCCTTCAAGAGAGAAAATCTCCTCTAAGACATAGGCAATAGATCTCTCTTCCTCTCACTCTAATTCAGTATCCTCAAGTGCACACAAAATACATGGAGGGAAGGGAACCATCCCTATACATTTGGAAAATTAAGTTCCATTTAAATACAAATATATATATATATATATTTTTAATATTCATAGATAGGACCTAGTAGTTAGGCAACTTTCAATTAATTTTGGAATTTTTTATGATGCACACATGTACTACAAGAATATCATAGAAATTTCTCCTAGCAACTTTTATTCTTTCACTAGTAGCAACTTCATATAAAAATTCATCTTTTTTTTTTCTGCTTTATTATAAAATAAAGTCAAATTTTACATTCCAAAGAGAATGAGTCAGCCAAATAAATACATGAGATGGAATGTGAAACAATAAAACCAAAGTAGTGCCAAATAAATTAGTGCTCAAAATTATAATATAAAAAAACACGCATATTTTTCTACACGCATGACCAGTTCAAAGCAAGCAAAGTAGAGATCCCAAACTCCAATTTACAAAAACAAAATTCATGCCTTATACAATTACAAGCTCCAACATAAGCAAAATAGTTCCTATAGAGCTCCATAATAAAGAAAAGTTTTGTAATCTGTAAGAAATAACTTTTCAGAACACAAACTTTCAATTCATCTCTTTTCATGTGGTTATAATAACTGTCTTTTGGTACAAGATTAGTTTCACTTATGGTGTTAGCAGTAGTAGTACTGTTGTTTATGACCATGGTAATTTCCATATTTGTATTGAGTTAACTCGAACACTGTAAAATATTCGTTTGAAGCATTGGATTAGCGATCACTGCTGGTGGTGTGGTAGTTTGTCTTTATCTTTATTGTTTGCAGGCAATTTACATTGTCAGAATTTAGCTAGATTTGCAATGAATTGAGCATTTTGTTCATGCTTTCTAACCATTGATATTTGTATTCATTTACTATTGCTCCAAAATTTAGTCATATAGGGCTTGTTTGGGAAAAATTTTATTTTTTTTTGTTCTTTTATTTTTAAAAAATGTTTAATTAGTTTGTTTTTTTTAATATTTTTATTAATTATTTCTAAAAAAAATTAACACAATTTTGAATACAGTGAAAATAACTCTCGAGTGTTTTGAGTACGTTTAAAAAACAATCATATCCTAATCAAATCTGTATAGTATGGTTTGCTTCCAATCAAAACATCAATATAATAAAATAAAATAAAAATAGAAAAAAAAAATTCAAAGTGAACACAAACATCCCTTGACCATTTTCTTCTATGAGTATGCCATTTTGCCGTTCAAGCTTGGATCTAAACATAATCAAATATGTCAAGCAAGCTTTTTCTTCTATGAGTATGCCATTTTGGAGTTCATGCTTGAAAACACTCGGAAATAATTTTTATGCTTTTTAACTTTTTTTTTTTTAAATCAATCATATCTTTATCAAACATGTCAAATATGTTTGTTTCAAATCAGAACATAAATAAGGGAACATAAAAACAAAGGTTGGAAAACAAAAAATAAAAGTGATCCCTAATAACTTCTTAACCATTTCCCTCTGCATGAATGCCATTTTGGAGTTCAAACCGCTTGGATACAAAATCATTGACAGCAATTATTTACATTTGTAGCTTGGACTCGTGAGTTTAATGCAATGGTTGCACAATGGGCATTTTGCAGTTTGTAGAATGGAGCAGTCTTAATTAAATAAATTAGTATTATTCAGTAATCAGGCACCAAACTTTGTAGGCAGTTCAATGGGCATTTTGCAGTTTGTATTGTATGTCATTTACAGAGAATGAGAAGGGTTGAAGGTAGAAAACAATCTGAAAATGGATATTTAGAAGAATGGAGCAGTCTCAATGACAAAGAAATTTGGAAGGAGAAACTAAAGCAAATGAGAAATTGAATTAGGACTCAAAAATCAACAATGAGCTTGCTTTACTCTTGTTTTCTTAGTCTTGCTTCCTATCTATTTCTTTATAATTTGAATGCCATTTTAGAGGTAGAAACATGATGGTTTTGGAGCTATTTTGTTGCGAGATTAGCCAAGTTTTTTGTTAGAATTTAGGCTAAACCTTGTTAAATAATTATTGTATTGTATTTGTATTTTTATCTTTATAAGGAGATGTACGATAAGGATTTTAAATAGGATTAAAATTGCATGTTTTATTATGATAAAAAATATAGTTTAATGTTTATCACTTGATTCAAAATAATTGCATGTTTTATTATGATAAGTAAGCATATTTAATGTTTATCACTATTGTTGCATTTATATATGCACGTAATAATTATCCTTATTTGTTGTTCATCCCATACCCCTAGTTTTCCTAGCCGTTTATGCTTTAATAAACAGTTCTTAATTATTGAGTTTATTTTTTAAACTTATTATTTGATATTTTGCATATCAGGTTTTATTTAGTCACTAGCAGACCTGTCTTCACCGGAGTAGACTTTTTAGTTTTAGATTTTATGTCTCGGTATTTTTCTCAATATTTTACTTTTTGGGACTAGGTTGTTTTTTTTTTTGTCATTTATATTTTGATTCAGTAAGTTTTATGTTTTTCATTTAATTGTATCAGTGGAAAATTAACTATTGAATAAACTTTATATTTAAGTTTTTATTCATGTTGTTATTTGCGCATAATTTTCTTTTCTAAAAATACAAAACATGTTTAATTCATTTCATCATACCCTGCATTAGGTACCGGCTTCCATACCTGGGCTATGACATGTACTCACTGAGCAGATTTTGTCAAAAGCATGACGACACGTTTTCATACTACAGTCTGCTTGTGAATTTGTTTAATTGGCCTCTTCAGTAGAATTAATATTTGGGGCACTTAGATACCTACCACCCAATTCTTATGTACTTGTCCATCTAACACCTAGACTTTGCTTTTATATATTTACACCACTAAATTCTTTTATGTCACATAAAAAAATATCATTATTTTAACTTTTTAAAAGTGCAATATATTTTTTCATGCATAAATAACCCGACATATATGTAAAAAATATGAAGTTCAGCCATTAGATATGTAAATACATTAGAAAAGAGTGATATATATATATATATATATATATGACCATAGAAATTTTAAGAAATAGAAAAATTAATTATAACCAAATATAATCGTAGCAAATTTGTTGAGGCTTTCATCCATTAGAAGCACAGAGGGAAAGTCGTGGAGCAGCCCTGCACGTATATAAAGCCATGCATTGTGTTGGAAGCAACTGGAAAATCCTGTACTTTATGAAATGATGGAAGCCTTGCGTTTCCCAATTGGAATAATTGGTAATCATATAGATTCTTCCAGGCTTCCAGTATGTACATAAAAAATGAAGGTATAAATGTTTAAATAGCTAACTTCTGAATAATCTTGTAGGTATTGCAGCTTCTCACTTACCCTAAACAACGCCAAGGTAATTATTTGTAAAGGGGTAAAATTGTAATTTTAAATTTACATTTTATATAATGATAAAATAAAAATTGCACTTTTATTTTAATACTTCTGACTTTATGAACGATCTTTGAAAGCTTTTTATATACACATGACCAGTACAGGCAGGTCATATAGAGATCTCAACCTCTAATTTACATAAAACAAACTTCATCTTTAGAACAGATCAAGTCCTTTAGAGCTCCACTATAAGGAAAAGTTTGATGCATTGTAGGCACCAAACTTTGTAGGCAGTCCAGTAGGAATATGTTCAGCTTATATTGTATGCCTTTTATAGAAAAGGAGAATGGTTGAAAAGAGAAAATAATCAGAAAATGAATTGATATTAACGACAAAGCCATTTGGGAGGAGAAACTATGACTATAAAACAGACAATGGGGTTGCTTTACACTGTTCTTTCTTCCTAGTCATTTTTCTTATAACATGGAGTCAGAGGTCTTTCAAGCTCATCTAAAATCTTATAACTTGAACCCCATTTCAGAGGTAGAAACATGATGATTTCATAAAATTGTTAAATAATTGTTCAATCGTATAAATCTTAGGAAATTTATAAATCTACTTTTTCTCTCATTTCCGTGATATTGGGAAAGGAGGAAGGGATGTCGACCACAACATCTATTTATTGTCTCTTTTTCTCTCATTTAAATCATAAATCTTAAGATTATCTATCAAGCAATTTCTAAGATTTAATGGGAATTAAAATTAATTATAACAAATAATGATCGTATTTACTAAATTTAGATTCTCTAAATCCTACTTGAATTAATCGCTAATATCCAAATAGCCTCTCAATTTTTAGAAGATCGAAACATGAGGAACAGTGTATATTAATGTTCGAAGTGTAAAAAGAGAACAAAATGTTTTTTTAAACGATAAAGGAATGCCTAAGCTAAGAGCAAATATGATGTAGATCCCAACTCCTTAGCTCTCATAAATACTCTAAACAAAGTAAGTCTTGAATGCAAAAACTAAAGAATTGGTATCTCCATGTTATGGCACAATGCTCCTACCCCAAAAAACCTCATATTTTCTCTAGATTTCAACATCTAAAGTAGAAAAATTGATGCATGTGTTTGTTTTTTGTAAGGAACTTTACAATGATATAAAACAATTCTTTATGTATTCACATATCTAACATGTAAACATTCATATACATTTATAATACTCGAGCTTTTAACATCACATCAAAAATACCACCCTTATTTCCTTCTTAAAAGTGTAATACACATTTTCTTTCATAGGTTTATGTGACCAAAGTATTATGCGCAAATTCAAGACATGTAAATACATTAAATATATTTAGCATGTTAAAATAAAGTATTACTATTTAAAAAAAAAAACACCCAAAATATTTTAGAATTATTTAATTTTTTTTTCAAAATAAAAAACTAATAATACAAAAAAAGTATATATAATAAATATATTTTTATAATAAAAATTAACAAAATTTTAAAAAAATGTTCTCTAATAGTATACTAAGTATGTAATCACTGATAAAACAAAAAAAGGATATTCAAAACTACCCTAAACCCTAAACCATCTGAACATCAAGATTGTGTTGGTTCCCATTCTTCAAGTTATCTCACCAATTCTTTTTGAGTTTTGCATGCCATTTTTAATTTGAATAATGGGGCAAAAATGAAGTAGTGGAACATCAAACTACGTGAACATCTGAACCATGCTATATTATGATCATGGAGCCAGATGAACCATGCTAGAAAGATTTATAATCAATTAAAAATCAGTATAAAAATATCATTTACATAAAAAAATACTACTATTTTACATTTCTACCATCCAAATCTATCATATAACGTAAGAAAATACTAGCATTTTAACTTTTAAAAAGTGAAATACACTTTTTCATGCACAGATAAAATGTCATATAAGTTATAAAGGCGGCTTAGGAGTTAGGCATGTAAATACATAGGAATTGAGTGGTATGTTTGTCTTCCATCATAAAATCTTTAATGGGAATAGATGTAGTTTGACATATATATGATCTTAATCAACATCTAATATGCCAATTAACTGGGTTAGTGGCCAGCTTACACTTGTACATCAGTTATATATTTTCCTAAAAAATAAGATTAAAGTTTAGTGTCATCAAATTTATTTAAACTTATAACTTAAAATAATATATTTCATAATACTTTAAATCATAAGCTCACACTTCATGAATGCGTTATTTGCTTGTGTGGATAAATACTTAGTTAGTCTCGAAGTACCAATTCTACACACTTCAAGGTTTGATGATTTGGCACACAAAAATAATTAAGCCAAGCTAATAAAGTCTTAGAGGTGTTAATGACGGTCATTATACCCTTAACCTAAAGCAAATTTGACTGACCTTTTTCATAGGTAAGAAACTGACCAGATAATCAATCCATGAAAATTCCTACCTTGTTTGACTTTCTGGCAAGAAATCTGACCGGTTCTTCAGCCTCTCTGCCCGGCTTTCTTCTCTCTACAATCATTTTATCTTCTATTTCGCTCGGTCAAGGATCTGCAAGTCTTATAAAATGATTAAATGTTTTGAATTGATTATATTTATTCAATTAGTCAATGGTCTAACATTATAAGCAAAGATGTATAGAATTGGACTTTTTTTCTTCATTAGATTGTCAAAGGAAAATCAATGTTTAAGCATTAACTAATGTATTTACATATCTAACACTAAAAGTTTAATATTTACATATATATCACTTTAGTGTCATCAACGTATGCATGGAAAGATGTATGCATTTCACTTTGGAAAATGTTAGTGATAGTGCATGTAAATATGATATTTCATATATATGTAAATACATGAGAATTGTGTGGTACGTATTTAAATTCTCCTTAATTATTTACTTACAAAAACAATCAATTTTCTTAAAAACGATGAAAAGCCCATGCTCACTCTTTGAATTATCTTTCACACTAGCAATCTCCTTGCCTTTTTCTAGTAAGAACGTGCTGCACCTCACAACAAGATCTAACACTGCCTTGTACACGAAAAGTTATTCCATCAGGACACCGGACGAAAAATTTGTTTCCGGAATCCAGTGGGCATGTGCCACGTGGCAAGTGGGACCCACTCTTCTGAAAAACCTACCCATCCAGCATATTACAGTGGGGCCCACTTACCAATAAGTGTTATTTATGTAAATCAAAATATATTATATATTATTTTTTTTAAATATAACAATATAACTTTTTTTTTTTTGTGCACAATCAAATGAGTGTGCATTTCATATGCTAGACTTTCCACAAGATCTGATATTAATCTGTAATTAAACTTCAAAAATTTATAATTCAGCATGATTAAATTTTGATGAACGAGTTATCGAACAAATTTCTCCCTCAAAAAAGTCACCCACCAGCTTGTCAAAAAGCAATAAAATTTTCGGCCTGCAAAGTTGACCAACGAAGCCATACAAGACAATGAAATGGCGAGCCCACAGCTTACTGGGAGGACTGCTGCGAAGTGTGCAGAATACGTTCAAAAATGAACGCTCCCGCAACCGAGATCTGTCAATAGATCTTTGAAAATTTACATATATACCACACAATTCTTATTTATTTACAAATCTGACACCCATACTTTAATTATTGTGTATAGATTGGACAAAAATGTGCACTTTGATGTGATATGAAAGATGTTTAGGTGCTAGACACGTAAATATATAAGAATTGCGTGGTAGGTGTGTAAATGCTTTTGGAAATAGCACGCCCAACTGTCCCCAACTTGCTTCAAGGCTGGTATAGGACGGCAATGCCATCAATCCAAACTGTAAGCTTTCAACTGAATATGTAATACCACAGAATGACTTGTTTTATTGACTTAATATATGGTAAAATTTTATTAAAAAAAAATGTATTTTTTTCTAAATTTATTATTCTAAAAGAACATTTTGAAAATAAAATTTTCTAAAAAGAAGTTATCAAGTCTAATTTTGCCATGTCAACAGGCGATGTTGTCTTACCGTGGCAGTTTTGTAAAATATAAAAAAACCTAAATCCAATTAATATTATTTTTTATACATTTGGATAAAAACTATTGAATTTTGCATATATAAGATTAATTAACATTAAAAGAACTATTAATATTGTAAAAAACTATTATAATTTATTTCTGTTATGTCGAATTGCTGCTTGTGTTGTCAGGATCTTGTCGTTCACATCATTGTTAGCAAGATACCAACAATTTAGCTTTATATGAAATTAATTTAAAGCTCAATGCTGTCTCTTTTATGTTTTTTTTTATCGTGGAATACTTATTCCAAGGCTAAGGTTATATGTACATGAAATATAGTGTTCTTGAAGCTCCAACAAGATCTTTTGCTAGCAGAAGAGAAAGATCTTCATTTCAAGATGCAGAAGATCAACAATATCCAGAGACATCTACTTATCATACCCAAGCAGTTTTTGTGGGACAATCCGGACCTTCTGGATATGCAGTAACATCAACAACTGAGGCTACATCATTTGACCTGAAATTGACAACCACTAGTGGTAGAGACTTCGATTTAAATTTTCAAAACATTCCTGTCTGCACCTATTTCTGCTGTATGCATGGATTTCGATACACCACAAATATATTCTCTACCAAATCCAATTAAATAGATTTACTGGATGACATAAGATGTTGTGAATGACACAATTGACATTGATTACATTGAAGAAAAACTTCAAGAACAACAACTGTGTCATCGACCACAGCAACCATTATCTCGATGTACACATGTCTCAGACGTTATTGTCGGTTGTCAAATTAGAAATTGTCGGTAGCCAAAATGGATATCTTGACAATCAATTTTAAAAGATGATATATATATATATATATTAAATATATAATTTAGAAAAAAGTAATATTTCAATTTTTGAAAATACAAGACCGAATCAATCTCATACCTGCAATAGTTTAAATGATCGAGCACAACACATCAAGCAATATATCTACCTCGAAGGATAAATACGCTACTTGCTTCTGGTGCTCGATTAAATAAACTAAAGAATTTATGACATTCATTTTAGTGTGCGAAAAATCATTTTTTATTGACCGATGAATTCCCCTATCTAATATAAAGAATCATGTAGGGTTTATATTACCTAGGTTCTTAAAACTCCCTATAAAGGTAAGATCCTATAGTCAATTACATCTTAATTGACTAAAGTCACTTAAGAAAACTATCGATTTAGATCAGAAAATATTGTCTCTATGAATTTCAAAGGATATGACTTTTCAAAGATCAGACCAAGAAGTGTCAAATGGGAGAGGCTCAAATTTGGAACATTTATTATGAAATCCAAAAGAAGAAGAAAAACTAGGGGTTGTCACAGATCCTGATGAGAGCCTCAATGACTTCCCAAGCTACCCTATGGTTTGTCTTTAATTTGAGAGAAATTTATTGAATCTTTCATCCTGCTGACACTCCTAAAATTTATCTATTTTTTCATATATATTTTATGCTCAATTTTTATAATCTTTAATGATATTACACTTTAAAGGAAGATATTTTGCATATTTTTGGTTTCACGTACAAGAAATGGAATTTTGGAGAAAATGAAATAAAAATGGTGCAATTTGGAGCAAAAACAAACAAAAAAGAAAATTTTGACTTGACACATTTTGATATGTCTTTCTATGTTTAATCTACTTTACATTTCTCACATATTTTTGAATAAAGTTACACTTTAAAGAAAAAACTATGTTCATGCTTATTTTGTAGGCATATCTATTAGGAGCGAAACACAACTAAAATAGGGTGAAACTGAGCAAAATGGTGGAGCTGTTGCAGGGTGGCGTCTGAGGCTCAAAAATCCATAGAACTGGCGCCTAAGGTGACATGGTTAATATAGGACGAATTAAGGTGGTTCAAGATGAATTTTGAGTGGATTTTGAAGGCTTTGAATGATTCAAAGGCCCCATGGAGTGATTTAATGCATCTAGCCACTTTGAAAGGTTCTCTAATGAAGGAATATGTTTCTCGAATTAATAGACATGTCTTTTGGAATTCAAAAGGTTTGACTTTTGAAGAAAATTTTGGAGGGAATTTTAAATTTTTTTTGAGGGAGGCAATCTCTGATAAAATAGAGGGAAGTCTAGCGCAAAAAGTGTGTGTGTGTGTGAGGCGTGAGAGTGAGAAGAAGGCTTTGAAGAAGAGAGGATTTTCTTCTAGGGTTGTAAGAGGAGAGAAAAAGTGGGAGATTTCTTCTTCATTACATTTTTAGGATAGAATTGAGTGTTATTGTAAAGAGAGAAAGGGCTTAAAGGGAACTTTTAGAGATTTTCTTGGGAAAGATTGTGAGATAAATTGTGTCTTTTATTTCTTTGTTTTTGTAAACTTATTTTTATATATGAAATATGTGTTTTGTTGTTTCTTTCTCATGAATTCTAAGCAGTCTTCTTTATCCTTCTCCCTATAATGAGATTTTGTTATGTGAAAAATTGATTTTATTTTTATATGGTTTTAAATGTTAATAATTTGTGAAGATTTAAACTTTGATCTTCATTTAATTTTCGATCTGGCCAATTGAAATGTTAATATGTGTTGAGAAACATATGATCTGAAAGGGCTATGATTTCTACAACATAATGAGAATCACATTCGATTCCATGGGGTTGAATGCAAATAAATAGAGAAATATACTTTGTTGGATGCAGAATTGGAGATTTTAAGGTGACATACTAAAATCCCCAATTTGGTCGAGTTGATTGGAAACTAATGCGAGAATGTTAGCCCTCCGGTGAGGGAGTAGAGGGAGCTCTGGAGTGGGGGCCAGTGTCCTCTCAGCCTAACCACAGAATTAGGGACCAAACTCTGGATTAATCAATATTCTTTATCCACTTGAAAGAGGGTAAAGAATATGATTGATTCTATTTGACACAAAATAATTTTATATATAATTTTAAATGATTTTAATTTCTTCACAATCCATATACTCTTTGTAATGGGAAGTGATGTTTTCTTAAATTTAAATTATGTATCACAAAAACTTTGTTTAGTCTTAGTAAATTTAAGTTTGAAGTTTTGAAATTAGTTTAGTAAACTTAGTTCTTTTAGTTACATTTCTATTAGCATACATTAAACCCATTTTAACTTATCTTTCTTACTTTAATTTTTATTATAATTTGAATATTGTGATTTAAGTTATTATCATAAGAATTTTCATCTTCTAAACTAAGACTTGATACTAATAGACTAGATTTAGTTTAAAGGATTACTTATTGCGCTTCTTTGTGGGATTGATACTGGGGTTTTTAAAGAAAACCTTATATTACTTGAAGCGATGTGTGTACTTGCGTAGAACCCCTAGTCTGTGAACTATTTTATATATTTTATATAACATTTTGATTTTACATATTAAATACTTCATATAAATTGGGTCAAGATTTTGGCCATATTTTTTGAAGTTATTTTACTGCGTAAGTTTGGGACTGGTCAAGTTTTTTGCACTTTTTCCGGGGATTTAAATTGACATAAAACACACAGAAAAATAACACACACCAGGGGCACATCACCTGCCAATTTCATTATTGAGATTATTTTTTAGAAAAATTAAGTCTATGTGGTCGGGGTCATTTACTGTAAATAAAGTTTACCCTTTTGGTGCAATACATATTAAGGATCCTAAAAGTGATAGGGTGTTTAAAGTGAAAAGACAAAGACTTAAACCCTATATAAGTGGAGAAAGGCCTATGATTAATGAGGTCTTAATGCTGGGTAAACTTGAGTAAGCATCTGGATTTGTCGGGCAGATGACATTAAACCAAGTGCTTCTTGATAGGCAAACCAAGTTTGGTTTCGTTGTAGTGTGTTATGTTATTGTTTGTTGTGGAATGGATTGTTTGATGTTGCTTGTTGATGTTTAAGTTGCGATGGATTGATTTGATTTCAACGAGTCATGAGGGTGATGATTCCTTAGCTCCTTGTTGTCACTAGACTTGTATTTGATCTCTGGTTGTAGTTGGTTAACTAGTCCACTACATCTTAGTGCTCAATGAAACTCAAAGTCTTACTAGAGATATAATGAGTTTTGACATAAGGCAAGTCCATCTCAATTATATTACTTACTTTATCTGACCTTGCCTTTCATCAAGTGGTCCAATAAACTAGCTTATAGAGGAACATGAGGATGTTCTTGGTATTATTCTTATTTACTATTAGAAGTGCATACTTTATGGGATGAGGAAATACCCGAGGTTTTGATCCTGATTGTTTATAATCAACAGTATAACAATGTATGCGATTATATTCTTCACTTATCTTTCCTACTTTGCAACATCACCAAAAACTTGATCCTGAAGAAAATAAGAATTCTACTTATTTATTTATATATATATATATTAGGATACTACGTAAGTATACATATTGTTATCAAGTAATATAGGTCCTTTTGATTAAGCTCTGAATATCAAACCCACGGGGATATTTCATAACATGCACTATTAAGTAATAAACTTCTATTTCAAAAAGACAATTACTTAAACTAAAGGTATTGTCACAGTAAGTAAAGTTCAAATCTTTTTGGTATTTTTAATATTTTGACAATATAATAACAACTTCTAAAAATAACTTAAGTTTTTGTAAGATAAGAAGCACAGAATGTGAAAAGTCTCTCTTTATCATGAATCAGCAATAAGTAAAGGAATTATGTTGTGGAAGTATGCAAAATTGTGTTGCGCCGAAAATAATCAATATTATTCTTTACCCTTACTAGAGATGTTATAAAGAATATTAGCTAATTTAAAGTTTGAATAGTTCTAAAGACCGGCTAGGTAGGGAAGATACCAGCTCTCACTCTAGAGTTCCCTCGATTCCCTCCACTTGGGGGCTAACATTGCATATCAAAACCTAAAACAATAAACCAAGTTGGGAGATTTAACCTGTCACTTTAAACTCCTCAAACTCTACACCCTTCAAAGATTATTTCCCTATTTATTTGCACTCTCATATGAATTACATTCTCATTCATACAATCTCATGTGATTCTTTCAAATTGTTGACTGAGACAATACTATCCCGGTTCTTACATGTTCTCACAACAAATTTTAACGTCTTGCTGGGCCAAATCAAGAAGTAAATGAAGTACTTAGAGTTAAATCATCACAACTTATTCCAACATTAAAGATCAATACTCTTCATAACTTCCATCCAATACTTTATTTACTTATTAGTTTAAGGAAAAAGATAAAGAAAACTCATGGAGAAAACAAAATCACACTTTAGTTTAAAAGCATAAATCATTATCAAACCAACAAAAAGTCTCAATTAGAACCAAATGTAGTAACAAAAAGATAAAAACTTATCTCAAATCCTCCACCAAACACTTGAAGTTCTTTTGAATCTCTTCTCTTTTTACAACACTGAAAAATCAAAAAGAAACACTTGAAGAGACTAGAAGCAGCCCCTCGAAAAGTCTCAAGCCTCTCTTTTTATAGTTTTCCAAGAGATGCTTTGGTATCTCTTCAAAATGTGTCCAAATTTGTTGTATTCTCTAAAGTATGCCTCCTTTCATGCCTCCTTTCACAAGTCACAAGTCTTTTAACCGTATTTTCATTTCTAGTGGTTATAACCACCCTCTTTAGCCAATAGGTGCCTCAAATATCCCTTCAAAATTTGTCAAAATAAATTAACCCTTCAAGTAACTGTCACTGGCGCTTAAGCGTGGGGCCTTTGGCGCTTAGGCGCAGCCTTCTCTGTTTCACGGGCGCTTAAGCGCCAGATCTAGCGTTTAGGAGGCAAAATACTTTTGCACTATTTTTTCATTTTTGCTTTATATTTGATTCTTTTTCACTTCTTTTGCCATTTTTCACCTTTTTAGTTGTACCTGAAGAACAAACACACAATTACCTTCCATTAAAGTGCAATATCTCAAAAATATGTATAACAATACTATATATTTTAGGTGTATCAAAATCCTCCAAACTTAAAATGTTACTTGTCTTCAAGTGACACTTCAATCTTTAAAAACTAAATAAGTATGATTATGTATATGAGTTTCTTTAGGAGGTTCTAAAAATTTATTTTAGAATTATAGTAGTCTAATTTAGAAAAAATTCTAGTGAATGAGACCAACTTAAAGTTTAGAGATCCTTAAAGTGAAGAAGAATGAAAATATGAGTTCCTATCTAAGTGAGAGACTTGTAAATTTTCCAAATATAGAACTTAGGCATTTTATTTCCTTCACTTATTTTATTAAGTATAATTTTATTATATATATTATATCCTTAAGCTTAAGGGTTTCTCAAGTCTTATACTTTAAAAAGATCAAATGTGGAACCAATTTTTGATTAGACACTAATCCTGAAGCTTCGCCTCCCTTTTAGTTTCTTTTTCTTTTCCTTTTTTTTCTTTTTCTTTTTTTTTTAGGCAAGGATTACTATATTTAGATAGGTCTTTAATAATTTTGAATTCTACTCCTCCCTTCCTAAAGTAAAGAAATGATATTTTTCTTTTACTAAAAACATAATAATAGCTTATGAAAATTATTTTTAATAAGAGAAATTTAAGTTTCAAAAATAAAAATCTAATCCTTCCACATTTTTTAAAAAATATAATATCTCCTACTAAAGATAGTTACACAATATTTTTCATTTCTACATTTAAGAACTTTTAACTTTAAATTTTTCTATATCACTTATAAAATTTTAACTAAATTTTCTTACTCATTTCTATAATCAAAATTTTACTTCCCTAATATAACTTCATATACATTATCATTTTTCTTTTCAGATCAAATTCACTTGTAGCATATTTGAGAACAAATAAAATTCAGGTTTTTAAAATATTTTTCTTCCCCCCCAAACTTAAATTTTTAACAAGATTTAACATTTTAGTATCATATATATATAAGCAGGAATAAAAACTAAAAATAACATGCTTACACGAATTTTTATAACCTAAATATACAAGTACAAAACAAAAATTTAAAACAGGAGTAAAATTAATTTTTTGATCAAATTTTTATCATTTTAATTTTAATTTAACATGTAGAGATTCATAAGACTTGCAAGTAATTGGTAACAACATATAAGCAAACAAACACATTGACTTTGACTTCATAATCTCAACATAAAATCAAACACACTGATATAAAAGAAAATATAGGGTAACAATTTTTGAAATTGAAGTTAAAACTAAATCTAGTAAGATTTTTAGCTTTCCTAATACTCAAAAATAAGTTCAATACTAACTAACTAAAGCACACTACACATATTACTTCACACAACTACTACCACAAAATCTAATTACAATACTAAAAACAAAACACAAAACACAACTATTACATTAACAACAATTAACAATTAAACATAACACCTTAACACAGCAAAAGATCTACAACAACAACAACAAAAAGTACAACAGTAGCAAGTTCACACAATGTCGTACTTCAAATTATTATAAATTTAAAACAAGCTTAGTCCTCCTCCTCATCATCATCATTAGTGTCACCGCTATCCCAAAAAGTTGCATACTCATAATCAGGATATTTTGGATATGAAGGAAATTCCACTCCTTGGTTACCCCTAATGAGACTCTCCAAAGATGAGTGAAAATTTTCCTCATAATCACTATGTTTTCTGACATATCCATTAATATGATCAACAAAATTTTCTAAATTTTGTATCTTATCAGTGGTAAAATTAATATTATCCATCATCCTTTTCAAAAATTGATCTTGAGATTCAGTAGACTGACCTCTGGATGTAGATGGTCTTGAGGTACATGGTCTAGATGTAGAAGCACCAGATGTAGAAACAGCAGATGTTATCATTCCATAACTCTTTGAAAATTCTCATCTCCAACCAAAAATAGAGTGCTCCAAATATGATTTTACATTCACTTTAGTAATGGGCTTTAGAGGTAGCATCATTTATTCTTAAGTATCACATCTAACTTCTGCTTGCTCACACAAAGAAAAGATTAAGGAAGCAAATCCCAAACCTACAGTAGTAGCAGCAGTAGCAGAACTGATGATACTCTGGTAGATAAGTGCCCTAATGTTGATATGCTTAAACTACTGAATACAATAATTTAATGTCGCTCTCTCTTTAGTAACTTCACTGAGATGATTGGTCGGCAGTAGATGAGCTGAAATAAAATAACGTCATGCCTTTGAGGTGGCCTTTAACTTTGAAGTGGAGAAGTTGACTCACATTTCATTTGTAATCTTTCAGAGTCCTCTTCCAACAGTCAAATATGAAATAATCTCATCCAACTCCATCTCAGTAGGACTATAGTTCGAATAAAAACACAAAGTATTGGGGGGCAACTGGTAAAACATGTTAATTACCTCTGGTGAAAATGGTACTGATTTTCCTCTGACCATAACTCAATCTTCTTCTACCTCTGAGAGATTAGCATAAAACTCCCGAACTACAAAAATCACCACTACAGCAGAAAAATAACAGAGTCGTTCCCACTGTTGATGAACAATTAAATCCTCAACAGGTCCTCCTGGATTTTTAAAACATTGGTCGTGTATAAGTTTTTGCGATTACAGAGCATCACTATATCGATCTTAAGCTTTTTAACTCAAAAATTTACTCGAATCTAAATGAGACTTCCCCTTGCTTCTTTTCATTCGTGGTGTCATTTCTAAAATTTTCAAAAAGTTCAAAATAAATCTATGAATCAACTTTAAACTACTAAACTCAACTCCTATAAGCTTAAACTACAATTTCTATTTAATTTTCATAGATTTTTCTCCAATTTTCACCATGAATAGTGATCTTTCGGTATTTTTAAATGTACTCAAAATACTTGGTGAAAATCCAAAATTTCTACATAGAAGTGATACTCTTACCTCAAGAAATCCAAATCTAGAAAATTTGGCTTTAATCTACCATGAAATCTCCAAAATAAGGTTTTTCCTAAACTCAAAATCATGAACGTTGGAGGAAGAAGACAATGGCAGGAGCAAAAATGGAAATTTTTTGGGTTATCTTTCACTTTTAATAGCTCGCGAATAGGTTTTTGTGAACCGACACTTAAGCGCGAATATTTGGCGCTTAGGCGTCTACCTCTCGGGTTGCTTCATGCTTAGGCGCCAGTGCACGATTTTTTAAATTTTTTATCGTAAGTAAAATACACTATTAGCCTAAGTAAACCACCCCTAAATGGTCTTATAACACTTGAATAACTATTTTCTTCCCTTTTAACTCTCCCCCCTCTCAAAATTCTCTAATATTACTAATTCAATTTTACATAAAAATAACACAATTTTTTCACAAACGAACACTTATGTTCATTCACAAATTATTACAAACAACATACAACACATAATTCTCATTCTGAAGAGTCTTGGATGAGAAAATTTCCTAAATACAAACACTAAACAAACTTACACAATAAATCACATAAACACTAAAAATAAGACCTAACACTAACACATAAAATAACTCCTAACAAGCAAATCTTAGCATAGAACTTAATTCCATTCTTCATTTGTTGGAACAAATTCTTGCCTCTCATTAGTCTCTCCTTGGGCATTTGGAATATAGAGTTAATAAAACGGATGGTGGTGAAGAGCTCTAGTACAATCTTCTTTAATCCATTTCTGCTTAAGATACATCACCTTATCCACTTCCTCTATATAACTGGTATGGCTAAATTGCATTTTTAATTGCCATCCAATATGCTCTAGATGTGCATTAACTTCATTTACCTTTACCTCAATTGAAGCCACATCAGCCTTAATTTTGTTTATCTTTTTCGTTATTCCTTTAATACTTACGACTAAGAAACTGTTATACATCTCTTGTGCACTCTGACTAATGAATTCCTTCCTCATGGTCTCTTCCTTTTCCTTCAAATCCATCTCCCATGAAGACATTTTCTCTAAATCTCTCTTTCTCTTAGACTTTCAGGGTTAGAATTTGAATTGTGATGAAAATCCTTTATAAAACCCTTCTATTTAAAGGCCAAAATCCTTTCTATAACTCCTAGACACATCCTAGAACTATCATGACATGTTCAATTCAACCAATTCATGGTTAAATCTTCTAGAAATTGAAATTCATACATGATTTTTATCGTTCGCACTTAAGCGCTGAATATTTGTGCTTAAGCATCAGTGCTTAATTTAGCACCAGAAAATTTAACATCCAAGTGCTCATTCTAACATGTCTAAGTCACTTAATAAAGTCTTAAAATCATTACTAACACATAATAGTCTTAAAATTTTACCCCAATTTTTCTTAATCACACCAAAAAACATTCAAACCAAAAGCACACTGATAACTATGGGTTATCTCCCACAGAGCGCTTGGGTTTACGTCGTCAGCTCGACATAACCGTTACTTATTCTGGTTGACCCAACATCATACAATCATTTAATTTAAGTTGATCCCCTATAAAATTGGGTTTCATTCTATGACCATTTACTTTGAATATTTTCTCAGTTTTAGGATCTTTGATATCCACAACTTTAAAGGGATAAATTTTATGGATAAACTTTTATCACAACAAATGGGCCAATCCACCTGGACTTAAGTTTGCCTAGAAATAATCTTAACCTTACATTATATAGCAAAACTTGTTGCCCTGGCTGAAAATTTTTAATAAGAATCATTCGATCATGCCACATTTTCATCTTTTCTTTTTTTTTAGCACTCTCTAAAGATTCATTTCTTATCTCTTCAAGCTCATTTAATCAAGCTCATTTTTCAAGCTCATTTAATTGCAATAGCCTTTTCTCACCATCATCCTTTAAATTATAATTGAACTCCTTAATTACCCAATATGCTTTATGCTCAAGTTCAACTGATAAATGACAAGCTTTTTTAAATATTTGTCTATATGGGTATATTCCTGTAGGAGTTCTGTGTGCAGTTCTATAAGCCGACTAAGCATAATCAACTTTGAATGAACAATCCATTTTTGTTGGATTCACATATTTTTTCATAATTCTTTTAATTTTATGATTGGATAATTCAGCCAAACCACTTATCTGAGGATGATAAGCAGTAGAAATTTTATAGTTTATATGATATTTCTTTAATAACTTCTCCATTATGACATTTCTGAAATGACTTCCCCGTCAGTTATGATCACTCTCGGCATCTCAAATCTACAAAATAATCTACAAAATAGGCATCTCAAATCTACAAAATATATTCATTCTTAAAATTTTGCAACACTTTGAGCATCACATCATGGTAAAGCTACAACTTCGATCCATTTAGATACATAGTCCACTGCTAACAGTATATATAATCTTCCGAAAGATGGTATAAATGGTCCCATGAAATCTAATCCCCAAACATCAAATATTTCAACTTCCAACATATAGTTGAGGGGCATCTTTTTTCTTCTAGAAATATTGCCTACACGTTGACATCTATCATAAGTTTTGATATAATCATTGATATCTCTAAAGATAGTAGGCCAATAAAATTCATATTGTAAAATTTTGTATGTTATTTTATCAACACCAAAATGTCCACAAAAATCAAAATTATGACACTTTTGGATAATTTCATAAGTTTCTTCTAAATGCACACATCTTCGAATAATAAGATCCTTCCTTTTTTTATATAAAAATAGGTCATCTAAAAAATAAGTAGCTTTTGATATAAATTTTCTCTTCTGTTGGTATGTCATTCCATAGGGTATAAAATCACTAAAAAGAAAGTTCACAATGTCGGCATACCACAGAACACGCCACTCATTAATGTTGAATAGTTTTTTATCAAGAAAATGTTCATTAATTTCTTTTTCAAAACAGAGTGTTTTTTCTGATTCAAATCTGGACAAATGATCAGCAATTTGATTTTCAGTTCCCGTCCAATCTACTATTATAAAATCAAACCCTTGCAAAAGAAGAACTCATCTAATAAGTCTTGGTTTAACATCCTTCTTCTTTATTAAATACTTCATGGAAGAATGATTTGTATGCACTACACATCAATTTCCAATTAAATATTATCTAAATTTATCAAAAGCATGTATTATTGCTAATAACTCTTTTTCAATTATTGTATAACTAATTTGGGCTTCATTAAGAGTTTTACTAGCATAGTAAATTACTTTAAACATTTTCTCATATCTTTGTCCTAAAACAACTCCAATAGCATTATCATTAGCATCACACATCTGTTCAAAATGTTTTCCGCAATATGGTGAAACTATAATTGGTGTAGTGACTAATTTGTCTTTTAATAACTCAGAAGCTTTTAGGCACTCTTCATGAAAATTGAAAATTGCTTCTTTCTCCAGTAAATGGCATAAAGGCATAGCATTTTTGAAAAGTCTTTAATATATCAAATGTATAATCTAGCATGTCCTAAAAAACTCCTAATTTTCCTTACATTTGTTTAACTCCTAATTTTCCTTACATTTGTTGGATAAGGTAAATTAGTGATCACTTGAATTTTAGCAGGATCTACTTCCATACCATTTTCTAACATCTGATGTCCTAATACATTTCCTCATGGTACTATAAATTGACACTACCATAAATTGGCATTTTTCCCAATTAAAGACTAAATTTGTTTCTTCACAGTGCTTAAGAACTTTTGATAAATATTCTAAACATAAGTCAAATGAAGTTATAAACACTGAAAAAACATCCATAAAGACTTCAATCTCTTTTTCAATTAAATCACATAAAATTGCTATCATACAACTTTGAAATGTAGCAGGGGTATTACATAAACTAAAGGACATTCTTCTAAAAGTAGATGTACCATACAAAGTGGTAAACGTTGTTTTCTCTTAATCCTCAGGATACAATTCATACTTTGTTTTTGATGGTTATCATGTTTGAGCATATTTTATGATGGAAAAGTATTTATGCCCAACTAGTTTATTCAGCATTTGATCTAAAAAAGGGTAGTGGAAAATGATCTTTTCTAGTGGCGAGATTTAGTTTTCCAATAATCAATGCATATTCACCACCCTGTGACTTGTCTAGTAGGTATTAACTCATTATAAGCACCAGACACTCTTTCTTTCTAAGGAACATAGTGAAGTGGACTAACCTATGCACTATCTAAATTAGCGTACATAATTCCAGCATCTAACCACTTTAGAATTTCTTTGTTAACAACTTCTTTCATAATAGGATTCAATCTCCTTTGAGGACCAGCCTTAGGTTTGCAGTTCTCTTCCATATGAATTCTATGCATACAAATTGAATGACTGATCCTTTAATATCAGCTATTGTCCATCTAAAGACTTTATTAAAATTTTTCAAAATTTTCATCAATATTTCTTCTTCTTCCATTATTAATTTTAAGGAAATTATAATTGGTAAAGTAGTGGAATCACCTAAAAAGGCATATTTTAAATGATTAGAAAGTAATTTCAACTCAAGTTCTGGAGGTTTTTCATTTGATGGACAAAATGATTTGTCTTTATCTATCTTGTCTAAAATTTTAAAACATTCTCGAATATAGTTTGAATCTTCCTTAAAAAGTTCTTCACATGGATCTAATTCCTCTTCTTGCTTGTGTTCCAAATCTTTTCTTTCACTTCAGATTTTTCTTCATAATTAGTTTTGAAATGACATTCACTCAGATATCTTATAACATCCATTCTATAGCATTCATCATCTTTACCTTTTGCAGGATACTTCATTAATCTCAAAATGTTAAAAGTAATCATTTGATCATGGACGCGCATAGTTAATTCCCCTTTCTGCATGTCTATCATTGCTCTTCCTGTGGTTAGGAACTTCCTGTGGTTAGGAAAGGTCCGTTAGGAAAGGTCCCCCCAAAATGATAGGTATTTCTTTATCTTTCTCCATATCTAGCATAATGAAATCAACAAGAAAGATATATTGATCCGCTTGCACTAGGACATCTTCTATAAGTCCTTTACGGTACATTATTAATCTATTTGCTAACTGTAGAGTTATAGTAGTAGGGGTTATTTCTCCTAATCCTAATCTTTTAAATATTGATAATGACATAAGGTTAATGTTGCACCTAAATCACATATAGCTTTCCTATAAAATATGTCTCCTATTGCACAATGAATTGTAAAGCTACCAGGATCCTTAAGCTTTTCAAGAAGCTTTTTTTTCAAGAAGCTTTAGAAGCTTTTTCTGAATTATAGCATTGCACGCCTCACTAAGTGCAACTGTCTCATTATCTTCAAACTTCCTTTTTTCTATTTTGAATATCCTTCATAAACCTCACATAGCTTGGCATTTGTTTTAAGGCTTCAGCAAATGGAATGTTAATTGTAAGTTTCTTAAAAATTTCTAGAAATTTTGAAAATTGCTTATCCAACTTTTGTTGATGAAGTCTCTGAGGAACTGGAGGTGGTGGTTTTTCCAAATCAATTTTCAGCAAAGAAATATGTATTTCAGAATCTTTCGGATCGTCCTCTTTTGATTCTTCAATTTCTTCTCTCTCTATTTCAATTTTTTTTAACCCTACCTTCCAACTCTCTTTTGCTTCTAAGTTGAATGGCTTTTACTTGCTCTTTATTCTGGCCTTTCGGATTTACTTCAGTATTAGTAGGAAGTGTTCCTTGAGATCTATTACTTAATGAATTTGTTATTTTTCCAAGTTGATTCTCAATATTTCTAAGTGTAGCTCCTTGATTTTGTAATTGATTTCCCATTTGTAACACCACTTCTTGTATAGATAACTTCTTCTCCTTAAATTGTGGATTACTTGGTATAAGAACCATTAACATGGAAGAGAACTACACATACACTAACATAAAACAAAAATAGGTATAAAAATGGAATAATAATGAAAAAATACCAGAACCTGAACTACGCATACACTAACATAAAATAAAAATAAGATACTTGTATAAAAATACAACACTAAAATATTCTTATAAAAATTTTTGAAGTTTAAATAAGGCATTCTAAAAATAAAAATTTTGTTTTAAATTAAATTACAATTTAATTTCAATCCTAATTTCAATTTAAATTTTAATTGAAATCTAAATTACAATTCTAATTTTTAATTTTTCTTAATTTCAATCCCTGGCAACGACGCCAAAAACTTGTTCCCGACTGTTTAAATGCAATAGTATAACAATGTATGTGATTATATTCTTCACTTATCTTTCCTACTGGCAACAACACCAAGAACACCAATTTGGAATGAATTTGGTAAAATGCCAGTAGGAAAGATGAGTGAAGATGAGCCAATTTGGAATGAATTTGGTAAAATTTTGGAGTGATTTGGGACTTTGGGGATTTAAGGGAATTTTGGTCATTTTTGGTGGATTTTGGAGGTATTTGGGCAATTTGGGTAATTTAAAATGGATCAACATTACTTTTGGTGAAGAATTAGGAGTTTGGGAAAATTAGGAGGTTTTAGGGTTTTAGGGATAATTTGATAAATTTGGGGAAAAGTGGGGATATGTGGCTAAAGTGTGATGTCTTAATGGAATTAGGATTGATGACCATGTAAATTGTGTAAACTACCCCCCCAAACCCCCCCCCCCCCCCCCTAAAATTACTAAACCCACAGGGAAGCTCATTTTGAATCCTCAACATGTTGGTCCTAGCCATCCTAGCAAAAGACTAAGGGCTTGGGGCCGCCCATACGAGTCGCCAAAAGAAATTGGAGATATGTTAGTTATAAGTGATTTTTTTGGGTTTGAGTGTGTGTGTGTGAGGTTGTGACCAAGACTAAGCCACCCAGGGTTGCCCTAAGGTATCACTGATCCTCTTTGAACTCACTATAGGGTCGTCACTTCTTGGTCTTTACCATCCCAAGTGAGGAATGAGGGCTTATGAAAACCCATGTGAGACTTCCCACGAAATGTCAAGAAGTGTTTAAAGTATGTGGAAGGGTTCCATCACTAGACCTCTATGATAATCAACAATAAATTCTTATGGCTAGATCCTAGGTTCCTAAGAGAATGAGACTAGACCTCACCAAAAGTGAGGTCAACAATACTGTAGAAAGTAAATTACAACTAAACAGGATAAATATGAAAGTACACCAGCAAGAAATAAAATTTTACAGCATATAAGTTTAATAGGAATCTAGAGCAATAATAAACTAGTTCAAAAATACAACCATACCACATCAGTAGAGAATAATATTTCCAATACATCAGAATAATGATAATGAAAATACAACAATACAGTAGCAGAGAAAATAAAGAAATCAGTACATCTACATTACAATAAAATCTACTCCTCTCCCTCATCATCATTATCAGCATCATCACTATCATCATCATTAGCTTCCTTTTCTGAATCCTCCTCCATTGCCCTGCTCTAATCATATAATTGGTAAGGAGGATACATAGGGAACTCTACTGTTTTATCACCCCCTATATATTGATTCTGTCTATACATTTATATTTGAGTAGCATAAATGCAAGCTTAATGATCATTTTGACATTTATTTTGCCAATCCAAATGCGCCAAATAGTTTGCATTATCATAAACTTGAGTTTGAGTAATGGAAATATCATCCTCTATGATCTTGAAGTGCTCATATGTTGAAGCCATGCTCATGGAAAGCAGAGATTAAGAATATGAAGTAGATGGTTGAGAAGAAGGAGCCTGAGAAGAACTCGCTCTAGCTCAAATTTAGCATGTATATTATATAAATTCATAGTTTCCTTACAATAGTGCTTTAATGGATGAAATAACTCCTTCTATTTCTCAAAACCAACACCATTTTGCTGACAAAGGGCAAAAATAGTGGAGGGTTGTCCTGATCCAAAAGTAGATTCTTTCTTTATAGCATTGGTAATAGAATGATAAATAAAAGAACCAATGTCTATAGTTTTATAGTCAAAATATCATAGTTAAGAGAAGATCTCTCTCATGTCACCTCACTCAGATTAGTAGAAGGAAGGAGCTTCGCTGAGATGAAGTAATGCTAAGCTTTGGAAAGTGCATTGACTTTGGATGAAGAAAAATATACCTTATGGTCATTTCTCACCTTCCACACTCCTTCCCTATTTGTTAAAAACCTGATAATCTCATCAAGCTCAGAGTCAATGGAGGCAAAGCTATAGTAAAAACTCCCTGAGACAACTCCCAATGAAAATATGCATTAATGCATAAGAAAGAGATAATCACTCGCTTTTCCCTCACAAAGACCAAATCAAGAGAGGCTTCAGGGATGTTAGCATATAAATTTATACCTATAGAAATGACAACCATAGTAGTAGTGTAGCACAAGGCCTTCCAATGATGGGATACATTCAAACATTCTACATCACCTCTGGGGCTAATGAAAACTCGCTCTGTATGTAGCCTCTTCGATACAAGGAATTTATTAAAAAGCTCCTGAGCTTTGGAGCTAACAAATTTCTTCCTATCAAGAAAACTTTTGCCTTTCCTTACTTTGGTTTTAGGTGTAATTTCAAGCCAAAGCAATGGAAATTCTGATGAAAAGAGGATTAAGAAATAAAATGAATGCCCACAAAATGAAATTCAAAGGAAAAGAAATTCAAAGCCATAAACACTCCCCCCCCCCCCCCCCCCCAATAATCTCCTCTTCTTCACTGATTTCCTGAAAATCCCAAAAAAATCTCGGATGAAGAATAGAAATGTAAGCTCACAATGTATAAATTTACCTTGTGGAAGTGAATTCCACACTTTAAATCCTCGAGTATGAGCTGAAATGCAAAGAGAAAGGATGTTTTTAGTATCACCCTCTAATCATCAGAGAAAAGTCGGGGAGGAGCTCATACGGAAATGACCTAAATCAGAGTGCTTTGGCTGATTTTGTAGAATGGGAAGGTCTGGTTCCTAAGCACCACGATAGTGACACCAAGGCACTAGGATCTAGCGCCTTGGCGCTGGGCTACTAACGCCTAGGTGCTAGTTCACACAGCAGAACATTTTGATGCTAGTTGCCCCTAGGCTTTCCTGTATGATCCAAAATTGGTTTTAGTCATTTAATTTAAACATTTTGATCCTCCTTAAGTCTTTAATCACATTAATAAACACACAAATAAGATAGATAAAGGAGGTTAACTCTTCCTCTTTCTCATCACACCTCCCTTCTTTACTTTCAATTTCTAACGGAATCTCCTTCCAAAGTACTACTGGGTGCTTTTAGATATTTTTGTAGGGTCAAATCCATAAACAAGACTGTTCATGATAATTTGTCTTATGCGTTATGAACCTGATACATTTAAAATATATAGTGTTTTTATACACACTTTTATACCTATTTTTTAGATATTACACTTTAATGGAAAGTATTTATGTGGTTTTTAATCATGTAAAACTAAAAAGGTGAGAAATGGCAAAAGGAGTGAAAAAAGATCAAATGTGGAGAAAAATGAAAAAATTGTGCAAAAATATTTTGGGGCATAAGCATCAGATCAGGCACTTACGCGCCCGTGTAACAGAGAAGGCCGCGTCTAAGCTCCAGAGGCCTCGTGCTTAAGCACCAGTGATAGTTACTTGACAAGTTAATTCACTTTGACAAATTTTGAAGGAACATTTGAGGCATCTATTGGCTAAATAGAGTGATTATAACCACTAGAAAAAAAAATATGGTTACAAGACTTGTGAAAGTAGGCATACTTTAGAGAATACATCATATTTGGATACATTTTGAAGAGATACCAAGACACCTCTTGGAAAACTATAAAAAGAGAGGTTTGGGACTTTTTGAGGGGCTGCTTCTAGTCTCTTCAAGTGTTTCTTTTAGATTCTTCTTTGTTGTGATTTTTGGGAGAGATTGTAAGACGCCAATATCTACCTTTATTTTAGTTTTAGTTTCTAGTTTTTGAGAGTTAAGAGTGTTGTAAGAAGAGAAGAGATTCAAAGGAACTTCAAGAGTTTGATGGAGGATTTGAGATAAGTTTCTATTTTTTTGTTACTACATTTGGTTTTAATTGAGACTTGATTTATGCTTTTAAACTAAAGTGTGGTTTTATTTTCTCCATGAATTCTGAGTAGTTTTTTTATCTTTTTTCATTAAAATGATAAGTAAATACAGTATTGGATGGACGTTGTGGAGAGTATTGATCTTTAATGTTTGAAGAATTTGTGATGATTTAACTCCATGTACATCGTTTAATTCTTGATTTGGCTCATCAAATGTTAAAATTTATTGTGAGAACATGTAAGAACTGGGATGGTATTGTCACAGTCAACAATTGGAAAGAATCACATGTCACATGAGATGTCACAGTCAACAATTGGAAAGAATCACATGAGATTGTATGGATGAGAATGTCAAAATAAATAAGGAAATAATTTAAATAAGGAAATAATTTTTGAAGGGTGTAGATTTAGAGGACTTTAAAGTGACAGTTGAAAGCCCCTAAATTGGTTTATTTTTTTACGTTTTGATAAGCGATGTTAGCCCCTAGGTGGAGGGAATCAAGGGAACTTTAGAATGAGAGCTGATATTTTCCCTACCTAGTCGGTCTTCGGAACTATTCAAACTTTAAATTAGTCAATATTCTTTATAGCATCTCTAGTAAAAGTAAAGAATAATGTTGTTCCTATTTGGCACAATGCAATTTTGCATACTTCCACAACAAAATTCCTATACTTATTACTAATTCATGACAAGGAAAAAGATATTTCATATTCAATGCTTCTTATCTTACAAAAACTCAAGTTATCTTTAGAAGTTATTATTATATTGTCAAAATATAAAAAATACCAAAAAAAATTGAACTTTAATTACTGTGATAATCTCTTTAGTTTAAGTAATTTTCTTTTTGAAATATTTTTTAAAATAGAAGTTTGTTACTTAATTGTGCATATTGTGAACAATCCTGTATATATATAAATTAAAAAGTAGATTTCTTATTTTCTTTAGGATCAAGTTTTTGGTATTGTTGCTAGTAGGAAAGATAAGTGAAGATGAGCCAAATTTCAAACCAAATTTCATCATATTTAAGCCCAATTCAAACCAAATTCAAGCTCATTCACACCTAATTCTAAATCCAAACCCCAAGCCAAAGTTTCCATCAATATGAGCCATGTAATCACTCCAATTCCACAAAAAATGATTCCCAAATCCATCATGACTTTTTTCTAGGCTAATTTGAACCATCAATTGATCTGACTTCATCCCTAAGTTAAGCCTAAAATACAAGTCCAAGCCCAAACCTAATTTTGATCATAAATCCAAACTATTCCCTAATCCTTTGATTTAATCAAATCTTAATTACCTCAACCTCATTCTAAGCATGTGAGCTGGCCACATCAATCCTTGCCAAGACCTATTTTGAGTCAAGGACCAAGGGTTCCTTTCTTAATGGAAACTCCTCCCCTAAATTTTGATTAACTCTTTATCCCATGGATCCAACCTTCTTAAGCCCCATGTTAATCACAATTAAATCTCCCTGACCTCCCTGAGCCAGTTAGCCACCTCCCCTGGCCTGGTTGACTGCCCTAGTGGTTGCAAAACTAAAAATCAAGAGAGGCCACCATGGCTTAAACCCCAAATTTGACCCATCCCTTAAAACAATCTCCAATTGGTCAATTGCACCGCTTAACCCTCCACCCAAGCTTATTGGCATAAGCCAATGATAGCTTGATGCCTTCCCTTTGGCCTCAATTATAAATGTCCCCCTTTGCGGACAAAATTGAAGATCATCCAAAACTTAGGGGAAGCGCTGCCCAATTTTTCCTAGAGCCTTCCTAGCCTCCCTAAGTGCAATCTAACCATCCTCATCCACCCATCCCTACTACTCGAGTTCAATTTTATCACCCAAATCTAGGGCTTTTTTGGCTATCCTCAAAATCTCAAATTGATCATTCAACAAACTTCACCAGACCTCAAAACCACTTGTCCAATCAAAAGTCCCCTCTCCTGAGCTCTCTTACATAGTCTTAAACCAAGCCCGAGTTACCCTCTGATCAAAATCATACCTAGTTTGTGCCTTAGCTCATACCAACACTTCTAGAAGCTCAAGGCGATCGTCTCCAACCAACCCAATTGAGGTCTCACCTCATGGGCAAAGGTATAACTCAAAATCTCCAAATCCACTAAAATGGGCCGAAATGTAGGTAATCATATTAGAAGGCTCCTGTAAAAAATTGAAACTTAAAAAAAGGTATTTTTAATATAAAAATCTATTTCCTAAAAAAAATAACAATTTTTACTTAAAATAATTATATAAATTAAAATTAAAAGTTATAATTAAGAAAATTGTAAAAAGTTATTTAGAGTGTTCATTGAGACAATAGACACCTAAGAAAAAAAATGAAGCTAAATTAAATAGTTTATTTTTAAGCTATTTTTGAATTTATAAATTATTAAAATTAAAATAAATACAAAAAAAATAAAAAAATTTCACTGTGTACTTTGAGGTCAAAGAAACTTCTAAAAAAATATAAAAATTAATTTTTGAAATAAAAATACATTTTATGTTTATTTACTCAACAAAATCATTTAATAAAGAATTATTAACAATCTAAATTTATAATTAAAAAATTTACTCCTAGTGGTCCTCTGGTCTAGCTGAATCTGCAATAAATTCCTTAAAGACAAAGTTTATTTTACTTAATAAGTTATCCTTGAAAATACCAATTTTTAAGCTAAATTAAATATTAAGAATAAAATAAATTAGGAAAAATATGAACTCTCCTCTGATATTATAATTAACCTATGAGTAGGGCAATGGTAAAATTTCAAAGTCATTTGAGTTAAAATGAGAGAATTATGAGTGTAGACCCTTAGGGGCAAAATGGTAATTATGAAAATTTGAACCTTAATTAAAAATCAAGTCGAACTAGATGGTAAAAGGGCAACATTGATCATAACCAACTCTCTGAATTGATTCAAACATAAAGGGTTAAGGGGTAGAAACCGACTCATTCCATTTTCTATAGAAGGGTAAAAATGTAAGTTCTTAAATTGTTGTGGTTTGGAAGTTCATTAAATTTGATGATCCTAATGTGAAGCGCATAATTTAGGAGGACAATAACCCACTAATTTGAAGACTTAAATCAATAGTTAAATCATAAAACATTCTTTTGATAAGAATAAGTTCATCTCATTCAACCTTTTCCAAAATTGCAAATCTACCCATGAAGATTTGAGAGTTTTGTGATGAACTAGGTCTTATTGAACATCATTTAATGAGGTTTAAAAAAGAGAGCATGATCAATCATAAATATTTTCAAACATTACAAGCTCAATTTCAATTAAAGGGTGAGGATTTCTTTGCAACTTAACTTGTCATTAAGGAAGTCCACCCACATAGTTTCTAAGTGAAACATAAAATGATTGTCAAGTCACCCCACTCATGGGTTAGTTAAAACAACAATGTTCACTGAGCATAAATTTAAACATTGTAACTAAATTAACTAAGAATTATCAATTCAAAAAAATAATAAGTTTAAATGAACTCTAAATGACTCAACGGATTCTAAAAGATGTTTAGAGTCATGCCCCGAGCACTTTTACAATCTTTTGAACTTTTTGAAGGATACTTGGAGCTATTATTCTTTGTTGAAGAAAATCATCCTTAAAACTTTAGGGACTCACCAAGATAAGGGGCCTGTCAATCCATCAATTTCAATAAAATACCCTACACTACTTATCCTACATTAACAACCCAATGCTTGAGGATTTAAGTCTTGGATAAGTCATTTAAAACATTGTGAGAAACTGGAAATATTTTACCATTTATGGATCATCGGGATTGTGTATGTCTGAGGCCTAAGTTGCTAGGGCAATGACGACATTGCTTATGTTTGCCAAACGAGGGACATGAAGTGGGATTTGGAATAATATCTTCTACCTCAAGGATCCTCAATAAGGAGAGAGGATATGATCGATGATATTATTCACCAACTTTTGGTAGGTGTTGCCCTGACAATCGTAGGTTGCTGGCAGTCTTAGCCTGATTAGAGTAATTAGCCTGTGGAATATACTACTTTGCAAGAATAATACCTAAAATATAAGATAACCATAATCATTTTTTTGTGACATGATTACTTTTGCTTGCTAAAGTAAACTTCACAAGCATGAAAAATTAAAAAAATTTTGATGAAAACCCATAAAAGTCCATGATACACCTAAAATATATAGTATTTTTATACACATTTTTATATCATTTTTTGAGATATTGTGCTTTAATGAAAGGTATTTGTGTGTTTTTCTTTCAGGTATAATAAAATTGAGTTAAAAAGAGTCAAGTTTGGAGTAAAAATGAAGCAAGGTGCAAAAATGAACCAGTGTGCCTAAGCGCCCAAGATTCGCGCCTCTGCGCCAGAGAGCCGCGCCTAAGCACCAAGTACCCCGCGCTTAAGCACCAGAAGTAGTTATGTGATTATTTATTAAATTTGAACAATTTTTTGAAGAGGTGTTTAAAGCAACCCTTGGTAAAAACGTGGGAAATATCCCATGGACATGAAAATTTATTCAATTGGCATTTAAGGAGGCAACTTCTAGAGGATTCATCGAATGGAGACACCTTTTTGAAGAGACACCAAGGTACCCCTTGGATTGTTATAAGAAAAAACTTAGATTATCCAAGAGAAGAGGTCAGTCACCCATCAAATTTTACAGCCATCATTCCGCTGCCCATCATCACCGCCACTTTTTTTTATTTTGAGTGTTAGTTTGTATTGTGAGTGAGGAAGAGAATTAAAAGGAACTTCAAGGCATTTGGTGGAGAGGATTTGAGATAAGTTTTTATCTTTGTGACTACACTTGGTTTTAATCTAAATTTCTTGTTTGTGTGCATGACTTCTACTTTTAAACTCATGTGTGATTGTGTTTTCTCAATGGATTCTGAGTAGTTTTCTTTATATCTTTTCTTAAAATGATAAGTGATTAAGTGTTTAAAGGATGTGTGAAGTATTAGACTTCAATGTTGGAAAAAGTTGTGATGATTTAAGACCTTTCACTTCATTTACTTCTTGATCTGGCCAATTAAGATGTTATTACCTGTTGTGAGAACATGTAAGATCCAAGATGGTATTGTCTCAGTGAACAAATGGTTAGAATCACATATTGATTTCATGAATGAGAATGTAGTTCATGGGGTTGAGTGCAAATAAATAGGGAAATAAACTCTTCAAGTGTGTAAAATTAGAGGACTTTAGAAATTAGAGGACTTTAGAGTGATAGGTGATAGGCTAAAGTCCTCAATTTGATTTATAGTTTTAGGTTTTGATACGAGATGTTAGCCCCCAGGTGGAGGGAGAAGAGAGAACTCTAGACTGAGAGCTGGTATCTTTCCTACCTAACCGGTTTTTAAGACTATTCAAACTATAGATTAGCCAATATTATTTATAGTATCTCTAGTAATGATAAAGAATGTAATTGCTTCAATTTGGCACAACACATTTAACATACTTCCACAACATAATTTCTATGCTTATTAATGATTCATGATAAGGAAAAAGATATTTTATTTATATAGTCTTCATCTTGTAAGTAGTTAGTTAAGTTAATTAGTTGCTTTCTTTATTTTCATAAACTAAAAATTACAAAAAGAATCAAATTTTCGTTCCTACTACAGCATCTTAAGTTTAAGTAATAATATTTTGTTTAGTAGATTTTTGTCATCTAAAACTTCTAAATTACTAAAGTTCATATTGCTATTTTCTATATTGGTTCGATAGTCGGGGCTTAATCAAAAAGTCCTATATTACTTGATAATGATACATATACTTGTGTAGTATCACATATTTAAATATTATAACTGTATACTTATTTTCTTTACCGTGAAAGATTTACCTAGCTTTTTCTTTAGATCAAGTTTTTAGCTTTGTTACAAATTGAGAATCACTATTAAGGAGATTAAAAATATAATCACATACATCGCATTTTACATTTATATAGTAAGTCAGGATCAGTCGACAAATTAATTACTTGGATCAAGGTCAGTGATTTCCCTCCTTGAATTATTGGGTTGGTAGTTCTTACTCAAAGTTGGAATCATAAAGCATATAACACAGCTCTGATACCCCACATTTACTAAAGTCTTACACTTAACCCCGGTCATTCATATGTAATAACAGATTTGGTTTTATTCAATTTGGGTTTTACTCATGATTTGAAAAGGGTTTTCTCATATTGAATTTTCTCATGATTTATTTATGTTTCAAAAGTTTGCTTAAATTTCCTGCACTTCTTTATATTAATGTACTAACCCTTTTACAATAGTAGTAGGGGCCAACTATGCAATGTTATGTTTTATTGCCTTCTTGTATGTACTACACTCCCATTGTTCTTCCGTATATGCATATTACATGCAATACATCTTAGAATAGGAGAACAGTAGTCTGGTTGATAAAACAACGACCAAACTATCTGCATGAACACTTTAAATTTAAACCTTGAATTTTCAATCATCACGATGTAAAGCTTGGAGCATACTTCATGAGTGATCCACCTTAAAATAATATATTTTTAGTGCATGTTTTATAAGTCTTTTATGTACACTTTTTGATGATATTACACTTTAAAGGAAGGTATTTTGCATGTTTTTTGTTTCAGCTATATAAAATGGACATTTAAAGAAAATGTGGAAAAAATGGAGCAAAAATGATGATTTTTGTGTGGCGCTATAGCACCACCCCTTGGCGCCATAACTCCACAGATGGGTGAAAAGGGTGCTGTAGCCCCCCAGATTGGCGCTATGGAGCCAGAACTACCTTTTTAGAAGATACATCAAATTTGACCTAATTTTGGATGGGTGTTTGAAGCAACCCTTGGTTATTTTCTATTTTCAATTTAATGAGAAGGATTTGGCCAAACTTAGAGACGTTTTTTAGCCTCAAAATTTCAACTGGGAAACTATAATAAGTTAGGTTTTTCATATTTTGTATTCAAGTGTAAGTGTGAGTGTGTTTTAGTGTGATGAAGTTTGGAGATTGCATAGAGGGAACTCCAAAAGTTTCCTTGGAGAGAAGACATAAGTTATTTTGTATTTGTGTTTGAGTTTTTGTTGTAAGACTTGAATTTCAATACAAATATTTTGTTTTTGTTCAATCTTCATAAATTATGAGTAGTATTCTTTCTTTATTCTTTTATGTGGGACTTAATCTTGTGGGATGAGAATGATTTAAAGATTTCTTTTTTCTCCTAAAAATTATGATGGTAGTTTCACTGAATCTTCATTTACTTTGCAAACTTATCACTTGTGAGGTTAAAATCCATTGAGAAACATAATGACCTGGGTGGCCTATAATTTTACCCAACAAATGTTTACCACACTTCATTATAGGCAGAGCCATTACGATCACATAAGGGTGAGTGTAAATAAATAGGAGGATAAGTTTTGATGGATGTAGAATTGGTTGGATCTAGAGTGATGATACACCTAAAATATATAGTGTTTTTAGACCCATTTTTATACCAATTTTGAGATATTGCGCTTTAATGAAAGGTATTTGTGTATTTTTCTTTCATGTACAAGTAAAAAGATGAACAATTCTAAAAGGAGTGGAAAATGATCAAATTTGGAGCGAAAATGTGAAAATGGTGCAAAAGAGTTTTGGCATCTAAGCGCCAGATCTGGCGTTTAAGCACCGGTAAAACAGAGAAGGCTGCATCTAAGCTCCGAAGGCCCCGCGCTTAAGCACCAAAGGCAATCATTTGATAATTTAATTCATTTTACCAAATTTTGAAGAGACATTTGAGACACCTATTGGCTAAAGATGGTGATTATGACCACTAGAAACAAAAATATGACTAAAAGGATATGGTTAGAAGACTTGTGAAAGGAGGCATCCTTCGGAGAATTCATCGAATTGGGACACATTTTAAAGAGTTACCAAGGCACCACTTGGAGATTTATAAAAGAAGAAAGTTGAGAATTTTTTAAGAGTTGTGAAAAGTGATACAAATGGGGAGTTTTGAAAGGAACATTTGGAGAGATTTTCAAGCACCACAAATTTACTTTATCCTTTTTGTTTTTATTTTTATTGTGAGAGTCAAGAGTGTTGTAAAAGAGAAGAGGTTCAAAGGAACTTCAAAAGTTTGGTGGAGGATTTGAGATAAGTTTTTATCTTTGTTTTTAAACTACTTTTGGTTTTAATCGAGACTTCTTGTTGGTTTGACAATGATTTCTACTTTTAAACTAAAGTGTGGTTTTGTTTTCTCTATAGATTTTGAGAGTTTTTTTTATCCTTCTCCTTAAAATGATAAGTAATTAAAGTGTTGGATTGAAGTTGTGGACAATATTAATCTTTAATGTTGGAAAAAGTTTTGATGACTTAATTCCATGCATTTAATTTACTTCTTGATCTGGCCCGTCTAGAAGTTAAAATTTATTGTGAGAACATGTAAGAACCGAGCTGGTATTGTCTCAATCAACAATTGGAAAGAATCACATGAGGTTGTATGAATGAGAATGTAATTCATATGATTGAGTGCAAATAAATAAGAAAATAATCTTTGAGG